>NC_037669.1:193396053-193411439 GCF_003255815.1 Theropithecus gelada
CCTTGGCCTCCCAAAATGCTAGAATTGCAGGCGTGAGCCACCATGCCCGGCCGTGACCACTCTCTTTTCTATGTCCTTGGGGAGAGACCTTGAATTTTATTTGGAGCCTATCTTTATAAAGACTCTAAATTGTGGCCGGGCATAATGGCTCATGCCTGTAATCTGAGCACTTTGGGAAGCCAAGATGGGTGGAGGTCAGGAGTTCGAGACCAGCCTGGCCAACATGGTGAAGCCCCGGCTCTACTAAAAATACAAAAAATTAGCTGGGCGTGGTGGCACACACCTGTAATCCCAGCCAGTCAGGAGGCTGAGGCAGGAGAATCGCTTGAACCTGGGAAGTGGAGGTTGTAGTGAGCCAACATCACGCACCTGCACTCCAGCCTGGGCGACAGTAAGACTCCGTCTCAAAAAAAAAAAACAAAGCAAAACAATTAACAATAGAAAAACTAGTAACTGGAGAGGGTTTCTAAAGAATAAACTGACCTGGACAAAAATATACATGTGTATATATATGCACCATATATAAACACAATGAGAGTCTTTTTTTTTTTTTTTGAGACGGAGTCTTACTGTCGCCCAGGCTGGAGTGCAGGTGCGTGATGTTGGCTCACTACAACCTCCACTTCCCAGGTTCAAGCGATTCTCCTGCCTCAGCCTCCTGACTGGCTGGGATTACAGGTGTGTGCCACCACGCCCAGCTAATTTTTTGTATTTTTAGTAGAGCCGGGGCTTCACCGTGTTGGCCAGGCTGGTCTCGAACTCCTGACCTCCACCCATCTTGGCTTCCCAAAGTGCTCAGATTACAGGCATGAGCCATTATGCCCGGCCACAATTTAGAGTCTTTATAAAGATAGGCTCCAAATAAAATTCAAGGTCTCTCCCCAAGGACATAGAAAAGAGAGTGGTCACGGCCGGGCATGGTGGCTCACGCCTGCAATTCTAGCATTTTGGGAGGCCAAGGCAGGCAGATCACAAGGTCAGGAGTTCAAGACCAGCCTGGTCAATATGATGAAACCCCATCTGTACTAAAAATACAAAAATTAGCCAGGCGTGGTGGCGCGTACCTGTAATCCCAGCTACTCGGGAGGCTGAGGCAGGAGAGTCTCTTGAACCCGGGAGGCTGAGGTTGTAGTGAGCCGAGATCGCACCACTGCATTCCAGCCTGGGCGACAGAGTAAGACTCTCAAAAAAAAAGTCTCAAAAAAAAAAAAGAAGAAGAGGCACCTTGAGTTTCCTAAGGGTGGAGGCCATGTCAGGTGAACCTCCCTTTTATTCACAGGAGGAGGGAAGGGAAGAAGCAAACATCTGCAGCAGGTGTCTCGTTCCAGGCTCCGTGCTGGGTGGCTGAGAGCTCACGGCAGCCTGGGGGTTAGCTGGGTGTCTCGTTTTACAGATGCCGAAACTGATGGGCTGCAGTGAGTGATGTGAGAAACTTCTCTCAGAATTACGTGGTGTGTGAAACATTACGGGACTTAGTTACTTAAACATGTTTGGAAATTCAAGACCACAGATGAAGAATGTAGACATTATGTCATCACACTTGGTTTTTAATCACAGCTCCTCCGCCTATTAGCTTAAGGACTTTAAACGTATTATTTAATGTCTCTAAGCCTCGGTTTTCATATTTTTAAACTAGTGCTGAGTGTAAGCTGCCTCTTAGGTTGTTGTGAGAATTGAATAAAATAAAACGAGCAAAGTGGAAAAAAAAAGGAAATTTGCTTCAGGGGACAGTTGAAAATCTGGGTTCAGGCTGTGTGTGGTGGCTCACGCCTGTAATAACAGCACTTTGGGAGGTTGAGGAGGGCAGATCACCTGAGGTCAGAAGTTTGAGACCAGCCTTGCCAACATAGCAATGTCCTGTCTCTACAAAAAATAGAAAAATTAGCCAGGCATGGTGGCACACACCTGTAATCCCAGCTACTTGGGAAGCTAAGCTGCGGCAGGAGAATCGCTTGAATCCGGGAGGCGGAGGTTGCAGTGAGCTGAGATTGTTCCACTGCACTCCAGCCTGGGCAACAGAGCAAGACTTTGTCTCAACAACAACAACAACAATAATAATAATAATAATAAATGGGGAGTTACAGGGATCATGCGGACGGGAGGCAGGACGGGATTGCAGCTGTGACACAGATGGACAGAGCAGCTGTGGAGGCCCACAGAGTGAGTTTTGGCTCCAGAATGATTGCAGGAATAAAGCAGGAAAGCCGAGAGGACCCACAGACCCCCTGAAGGAAGCAGATTGCTCCTGCAGGACCCAGGAGACACCGCAAACACTGTGCTGGTATCCATGGCTGAGAGACTGACAGACGGTTCACATCACAGGACTCTGTGCAGACAACCCCCAGTACCAGCCTGGAGCCTGGTAGACCTGCCGGGTGGCTACATCCAGAAGACAGATGACAATTACTACAGCTCGGCTCTCAGGAAGCCACATCCATCGGAAAAGGAGGAGAACGTCAAGGGAACACCCTGTGGCACAAAAGCATCTGAACCACAGCCTTGAGCCCTAGACCCTCCCTCTGACAGAGCCCACCCAAATGAGAAGGAACCGGAAAACCAACCCTGGTAATACGACAAGACAAGGTTCTTTAACACTCCACAAAATCACACTAGCTCACCAGCAATGGACCCAAACCAAGAAAAAATCCCTGGTTTACCTGAAAAAGAATTTAGGAAGTAAGTTATTAAGCGAATCAGGGAGGCACCAGAGAAAGGCGAAGCCCAACGTAAGGAAAAAAATGATACAAGAAGTGAAGGGAGAAATGTTCATGGAAATAGCATAAATAAAAAAACAATCAAAACTTCAGGAAACATTGGACACACTTAGAGAAATGCGAAACGCTCTGGAAAGTCTCAGCAGTAGAGTTGAACAAACAGAAGAAAGACATTCAAAGCTCGAAGACAAGGTCTTTGAATTAACGAAATCCAACGAAGACAAAGAAAAAAGAACAAGAAAATATGAACAAAGCCTCCAAGGAGTCTGGGATTATGTTAAACACCCAAACCTAAGAATAATCGGTGTTCCCGAGGAAGAAGAGAAATCTAACAGTTTGGAAAACATCTTTGAGGAGATAATCGAGGCAAACTTTCCTGGCCTTGCTAGAGATCTAGACATCCAAATACAAGAAGCTCAAAGAACATCTGGGAAATTCATTGCAAAAAGATCATCGCCCAGGCGCACAGTCTATCTAAAGGCAAGACAAAGGAAATAATCCTAAGAGCTGTGAGGCAAAAGCACCAGGTAACCTATAAAGGAAAATCGACCAGATTAACAGCAGATTTCTCAGCAGAAACCCTACAAGCTGGAAGGGATTGGGGTCCTATCTTCAGTCTCCTCAAACAAAACAATGATCAGTCAAGAATTTTGTATCCGGCGAAACTAAGCTCCATATACAAAAGAGAGAGTCTTTTTTTTCTGAGACGGAGTCTCGCTTTGTCTCCCAGGCTGGAGTACAGTGGCGCGATCTTGGCTCACTGCAAGCTCCGCCTCCCGGGTTCCCGCCATTCTCCTGCCTCAGGCTCCCGAGTAGCTGGGACTACAGGCACCCACCACCAGGCCTAGCTAATTCTTTGTATTTTTAGTAGAGATGGGGTTTCACTGTATTAGCCAGGATGGTCTTGATCTCCTGACCTTGTGATCTGCCCGCCTCAGCCTCCCAAAATGCTGGGATTACAGGGATGAGCCACTGCGCCTGGCCTAAGAGACAGTCTTTTTCAGGCAAACAAATGCTGAGAGAATTTGCCACTACCAGCCAGCACTACAAGAACTGCTAAAAGGAGCTCTAAACTTTGAAACAAATCCCGGAAACACATTAAAACAGAACCTCTTTAAAGCATAAACCTCACAGGACCTATAAAACAAAAACACAATTTAAAAAACGGAAACAAAACACTAAGTCATACAGACAACAAATAGCACGATGAATGGAATAGTACCGCACATCTCAATACTAACACTGACTGTCAATGACCTAAATGCTCCATTTAAAAGATACAGAATTGCAGAATGGGTAAGAATTCACCAACCAACTATCTGCTGCCTGCAGGATACTCGCCTAACACATAAGGACTCACACAAGCTTAAGGTAAAGGGGTGGAAAAGGACATTTCAGGCAAATGGATACCGAAAGTGAGGTGGGATAGCTATTCTTTAATCAGACAAAACAAACTTTAAAGCAACAGCCATTAAAAAAGACAAAGAGGGACGTTATATAATGGTAAAAGGCCTTGTCTAACAGGGAAATACCACAATCCTGAACATACATGCACCTGATACTGGGGCTCCCAAATTTATACAACAATTACTAATAGACCTAAGAAATGAGATAGCAACACACTAATAGTGGCGGACTTCAATACTCCACTGACAGCACTAGACAGGTCATTAAGACAGAGAGTCAACAAAGAAACAATGGATTTAAACTATACTCTGAAACAAACAGCCTTAGCATATACATAGAACATTTCATCCAGCAACCACAGAACACACATTCTGTTCAACAGCGCATGGAACTTTCTCCAAGACAGACCATGCGATAGGCCACAAAACGAGCCTCAATAAATATAAGAAAATTGAAATTCTGTTAAGCACTCTCTCAGGGCCACAGTGGAATAAAACTGGAAATCAACTCCAAAAGGAACCTTCAAAATCATGTAAATACAGGGAAATTAAATAACCTGCTCCTGGATGATCATTGAGTCAAAAATGAATTCAAGATGGAAATTAAAAAATTCTTCAAACTGAACAATAGTGACACAACCTATCAAAACTTCTGGAACACAGCGATGGCAGTGCTAAGAGGAAAGTTCATACTCTAAACACCTACATCAAAAAGTCAGAGGCTGGGCACGGTGGCTCAGGCCTGTAATCCCAGCACTACGGGAGGCTGAGGTGGGCAGAGCACGAGGTCAGGAGATCGAGACCATCCTGGCTAACACAGTGAAACCTCGTCTCTACTGAAAATACAAAAAATTAGCCAGGCGTGGTGGCGGCGCCTGTAGTCCCAGCTACTCGGGAGGCTGAGGCAGGAGAATGGCAGGAACCCGAGAGGCGGAGCTTGCAGTGAGCCGAGATCGTGCCACTCACTCCAGCCTGGGCGACAGAGCCAGACTCTGTCTCAAAAAAAAAAAAAAAAAAAAAAGTCTGAAAGAAACAAACAATCTAAGGTCACACCTCAAGGAACCATAGAAACAAGAACAAACCAAACCCAAACCCAGCAAAGAAAGGAAATAACCAAGATCAGAGCAGAACTAAATAAAATTGAAACAAACAAACAAAACAAAACAATACAAAAGATAAATGAAACCAAAAGCTGGTTCTTTGAAAAGATAAAAAAAATTGATAGACTATTAACAAGATTAACCAAGAAAAGAAGAGAGGGCCGGGCACAGCGGCTCACGCTTGTAATCCCAGCACTTTGGGAGGTGGGTCACCTGAGATCAGGAGTTTGAGACCAGCCTGGCCAACATGGTGAAACCCCGGCTCTACTCAAAATACAAAAATTAGCTGAGAGTGGTGGTAGGTGCCTGTAATCCCAGCTACATGGGAAGCTGAGGTGGGAGAATCGCTTGAACCCGGGAGGCGGAAGTTGCAGTGAGCCGAGATCACGCCATTGTACTCCAGCCTGGGCAACAAGAGGGAAACTCCATCTCAAAAAAAAAAAAAAAAAAAAGAAAGAAAAAAAAAGTAAGAAGAGAAAAAATCCAAATAACCTCACTAAGAAACAAAACAGGAGATACTACAACTGACACCACAGAAATGCCAAAGATCATTCAAGGCTACTGTGAACACCTTTACACGCATAAACTAGAAAACCAAGAAGAGATGGATAAATTCCTGGAAAAATGCATCCTCCTAGCTTAAATCAGGAGGAATTAGATACCCCAAACAGACCAATGACAAGCAGAAAGATTGAAATGGTAATTAAAAAATTACCAACAAAAAAATAGCCCAGGACCAGATGGATTCACAGCAGAATTCTATCCGACATTCAAAGAAGAATTGGTACTAATCCTACTGAAACGATTCCACAAGAGAGAGAAAGAGGGAACGCTCCCTAAATCATTCTGTAAAACCAGCATCACCCTAATACCAAAGCCAGGAAAACTAAAAAGAAAACTAACCAAAAAAGAAAACTACAGACCAACATCCCTGGTGAACACAGATGCTAAAATCCTTCACAAAATATTAGCCAATCGAATCCAACAACATATCAAAAAGAGAATCCACCACGATCGAGTGGGTTTCATACCAGGGATGCAGGGACAGTTTAACATACGTAGGTCAATAAATGTGATACACCAATTAAAAACAAAAATCACACGATCATCTCAATTGATGCAGAAAAAGTATTTGACAAAATCCAGCATCGCTTTATGATTAAAAGTCTCAGTAAAATTGGCATACAAAGGACATACCTCAATATAATATAAGCCATCTAGGCAAGGTGCGGTGGCTCACGCCTGTAATCCCAGCACTTTGGGAGGCTGAGGCAGGTGGATCACCTGAGGTCAGGAGTTTGAGACCAGCCTGGCCAACATGGTGAAACGCTGGCTCTACTAAAAATCCAGAAATTAGCTGGGCGTGGTGGTGGGCACCTGTAATCCCAGCTACGTGGGAGGCTGAGGCAGGAGAATTGCTTGAACCTGGGAGGCAGAGGTTGCAGTGAGCCAAGATTGTACCCCTGCACTCCAACCTGGGTGACAGAGTGAGACCCTGTCTCAAAAACAAAAACAAAAACCAAAAAATAACAACAACAACAAAAAAGAATGACAAAATGGACTTTGGGGTCTTGGGGGGAAGAGTGGGAGGGGAGTGAGGGATAAAATACTACAAATAGGGTTCAGTGTGTACTGCTCAGGTGATGGGTGCACCCAAATCTCACAAATCACCACTAAAGAACTTACTCATGTGACCAACACCACCTCTTCCCCAATAACCTATGGGGAAAAAGATAAGAATATGTAGAAAGTTAAAAAACAATTTTGAAAAAGAAAATCTGGGTTCATAGTTGGTGGGCCAGTGGCACATGCCTATAGTCGCAGCTACTTGAGAGGCTGAGGCAGGAGGATCACTTGAGCCCAGGAGTTGGAGGCTGCAGTAAGCTATGGTGGTGCCACTGCACTGTAGCCTGGGTAACAAAGCAAGACTCCATCCCTCAAAAAAAAAGATCTGATTCAAATCCAGCTTTATCTGACTCCCAAGCAACTGACAGCAGCAACAACTGGCAATGACCACTGCTACTCATGGCTACCTGGGCTAAGCCCTTTACAAATGTGATGTCACTTAATCCTCACAAAGGTGACAGGTTTTTTGTTTTTTGGGTTTTTTTAGATGGAGTCTCAGTCTGTCACCCAGGCTAGAGTGCAGTGGTATGATTTCAGCTCACTGCAACCTCCGCCTCCCGGGTTTAAGCGATTCTCCTGCCTCAGCCTCCCAAGTAGCTGAGACTACAGGTTCCCCCCACTATGCCTGGCTAATTTTTGTATTTTTGTAGAGATGGAGTTTCACTATGTTGGCCGGGCTTGTCTTGAACTCCTGGCTTTGTGATCTGCCCGCCTCGGCCTCCCATGGTGTTGGGATTACAGGCGTGAGCCACCGTACCCAGTGATCTGCCCGCCTCGGCCTCGCACGGTGTTGGGATCACAGGCGTGTCGGCCTCCCACGGTGTTGGGATCACAGGCGTGTCGGCCTCCCACGGTGTTGGGATCACAGGCGTGTCGGCCTCCCACGGTGTTGGGATCACAGGCGTGTCGGCCTCCCACGGTGTTGGGATTACAGGCGTGTCGGCCTCCCACGGTGTTGGGATTACAGCGTGAGCCACCGTGCCCAGCCGGGTAGGTTTTATTATTTACACTTTACGGCTGAGGAAAATGAGTTGCAAGGGAGGCTGAGTGAGCCCAAAGTCACCTAGGTCTGTCTCACTCCATTGTCTTCACCACGTCACTCTATGGCCGGTCTCCTCCACACCCAGGAGTCTCTAGCCTACTCCCGCAGGGGAGATGCTGTCTGAATCTCAAAGAATTGGAAAGGGAGAGGGCAGCCACACAGAGCTCCCGCTGACATCCACCACTCCAGACTGGGTTAGTGGATCAGGATGACTGGTGTTGGGGGCCAGGGGTACATGGAATCCTACGGCCATCTGAATGTCAGCAAGCGCAGGGCACAGTGGCTCACACCTGTAATCCCAGCCAGAGGAGGAGGATCACTTGAGACAAGGACTTCAAGATCAGTCTGGGCAACATAGTGAGACCCCATCTCTACAAAAGTTAAACATTAGCTGAGTGTGGTGGCCTGGACCTGTAGTCACAGCCACTTGGGAGGCCGAGGTGGGAGGATCGCTTGATCCCAGGAGGGAGAGGCTGTGGCAAGTTTTCTGATAGAGACGCTCTTCAGAGCCTGGAGGTCAAAGAGACAGAAAGACGGACATGGATCCTACTTGTGTTGTGGGATGAATTGTGCTCTCCAAAAAGTTATGTTCAAGTTCTAACTCCTAGTACCTGTGCACGTGACCTTGTTTGGAAATAGGGGTCTTTGCAGATGTAATCAAGGAAGATAAATTCATAATGGATTAGGGTGGGCCCTATACTCAACGACTTATAGGAGGAGGGACCCCTATGTGGAGGTGGAGGTAGGGATGGAGCGATGAGCTACAGCCCAGAGCATATCAAGGATACACAGCAACCCTGAAAAGCCAGAAGGAGCTAGGAAAGACTCTTCCCCAGGGCCTTCAGAAGGATCACGGCCCTGCTGACTTAGGACTTCTGACTGCAGAACTGTGAGAGGATGAATTTCCGTCATTGTAAGCATCCAGTTTGTGACTACGTGTTATGGTAAAGCTGGAAAACGAATACAGTTTGGTCATTCCATAGGGATTGGGTAATCACATCCAGAACATGCTAATTATTGTCAACATGTCATGTGGGCTTGGGGAGTGGGACAGAGTTTTACCCTTTTCTTTCTTTTTTTTTTGAGACGGAGTCTTGATCTGTCGCCTAGGCTGGAGTGCAGTGGCATGATCTCGGCTCACTGTAACCTCCGTCTCCCTGGTTCAAGCGATTCTCCTGCCTCAGGCTCCTAAGTAGCCGGGATTACAGGTGCATGCTGGCACACCCAGCTAATTTCTGTAGTTTTAGTAGAGATTGGGGGGGGGTTCCACCATGTTGGCCAGCCTGGTTTCAAACTCCTGACCTCAAATGATCTGCCTGTCTTGGACTCCCAAAAGTGCTGGGGTTACAGGCATGAGCCACCATGCCTGATTGTGAGTTTTATCCTTGACCCTAATTTATTTTATTATCCTCTTGGATGAAAATTAAGAACGTCTACCATTCAAATGGGTAGATTATGCAAAACCTGGAGAGATGGTTAGTACTGAAGATAGGATCTATATTCAAAAACACCTCAAAGAACAGCAAAAATGGACTAAGACCTATAACGTGAAATGCAACACAGACAAAGTCAAAGAACAGCAAAAATGCACTAAGACCTACAACGTGAAATGCAACATGGACAAAGTTCTTGATGTAGGTTCAAGAGCCAGTTGCACGAATGGAGGATGAGGAATCCCCGGCTTGATGATGGCTCACGTAACACAAGGTGTTGGCTGCAAGCTGAGTATGAGTCAACAATGCCTTCAGTCATTTGAAAATCCAGTGCATCCGTAAGTGACTTCACTGCCGAGCAGAACTGAGCTGAGCATGCCACTGGCCCCTGGGCTGACCGGGTCACACCTGGAGCTTCATTCAGCCCTGAGTGCCGAATGTTAGTGCCACATTTGACACTGCTCAGCATCCAGGAAAGACAGCCAGAAAAGTGAGGGGTCTGGAAACTGTCATGAAAGACAATCAGGAGAATTAGTGTTGTTCTGAGGCAGAAATTTAAAGAAAAATAAGTACTGCATTTATTTACTTTAAGGATAGTAACAGGCTAGGCTATAAAAAGGGCGTGGTGACCTAGTCTGAGAATAGGCTCCAGACACCCCCGAGCATGGTGAAAAAACAAAAAAACCCCAAAACCAGGTTCCTTGGCTGTCTCTCCTTCTCTGAACTAGTAATTGTGACTATGTTTGCCAATGCTTGTACTTAGCAAGATTTGTAAGTTTCTGTTTTCTTCTGACTCAGCTGCAAGGTCACCTGCTATGAAAGGCCACAAGTTGTGCCAAGTCGGTAGTTACGCCACAGATTACAGAGCCTGCCACTGCATGGTTGGCTGCCTTCATGCTGGTCTATATGAGCTAAACCCTGTCTTTGTTCAATGCTCAGCTTTTTGGATACGAATCCTCTGAGCCAGTGCACCTTAGATAAACATCCTCCTGTTTCCCTTATCGGTCTCTCCAGTCTTCTGCTTCCCACAACAGTTTCCCCTGAAGATGAGAAGACATGGGAAGAGGGGACATCTGTACACACTGGCCTGCTGTCGTGAAGCACAAGGAGTGGGTGTTCTAGAAGAATGGTTCTTAACTAGCGGCTCCCATGCCGATAAGGGCAAGCAGTAGTCTCAGTCTTGTTTTTGAGACAGGGTCTTGTTCTGTCGCCCAGGCTGGACTGCAGTGGCCCAATCTCAGCTAACTGCAACCTTCACCCCCCAGGTTCAAACAAGCACGTCTGGCTAATTTTTGTATTTTTAGTAGAGACGGGGTTTCACTAAGACCCGAGGCCAGGCTGGTCTCGAACTCCTGACCTCAAGTGAGTCGCCTGCCTTGGCCCCCCAAAGTGCTGGGATTACAGGCGTGAGCCATCGTGCCTGGCCTAGTCTCAGTCTTCAGACAAGGGAGCCCTGTTGGTTTTGCAGCATCTTCTCTCTTTCTAATAAATCACCCATATGTTTCTTTGTGAGGCCACTCTGCCCCCACTTTGTCCGTGGCTCCAGGGGTCGGCATAGGACTGGGATTTAGCCAATCTGAGTGCTCTGTTCCTTTGGCCACAGCCATCTATTCAAGGGTGGGTACGTGACCCAAGCCAGACTGAGTGTCTGTATTAGTCTGTTCTCACGCTGCTGTAAAAAGATACCTGAGACTGGCTGAGTGCGGTGGCTCATGCCTGTAATCCCAGCACTTTGGGAGGCTGAGGCAGGCGGATTACCTGAGGTCAGGAATTTGAGACCATCCTGGCCAACATGGTGAGACCCCGTCTCTACTAAAAATACAAAATTAGCCAGGTGTGGTGGTGCGTGACTGTGGTCCCAGCTACTCGGGAGGCTGAGGCAGGAGAATCGCTTGAATCCAGGAGGTGGAGGTTGCAGTGAGCTGAGATCACACCACTGCACTCCAGCCTCAGCGACAGATCAAGACTCCATCTAAAACAAACAAACAAAAAACCCTGAGACTGTGTAATTCATAAAGAAAAGAAGAAAGAATTTTAATTGGCCAGATGTGGTGGCTCACGCCTGTAATCCCAGCATTTTGGGAGGCAGAGGCTGGTGGATCACCTGAGGTTGGGAGTTCGAGACCAGCCTGACCAACATGGTGAAACCTCATCTCTACTAAAAATTCAAATATTAGCCAGGCGTGTTGTTAGGTGCCTGTAATCCCAACCATTGCACTCCAGCCTGGGCGACAAGGGCAAAACTCCGTTTCAAAAAAAAAAAGGAAGAAGAAGAAATTTAATTGGTTCACAGTTCTGCAGGCTACACAGGAAGCATGACGCTGGCCTCTTCCCGGCTTCTGGGGAGGCCTCAGGAAGCTTCCAATCATGGCAGAAGGTGAAGGGGGAGCAGGCACATCACATGGCAGGAGCAGGAGCAGGAGCAAGAGACAGAGAGCAAGGGACGGTGCCACACACTTTCAAACGGCCAGATCTCTCGAGAGCTCACTATGGAGAACAGCACCAAGAGGATGGTGCCAAACCATTCATGAGAAATCCATCCCCATGATCCAACCTCCTCCCACCAGGCCCCACTTCCAACACTGGGGATTATGGCTCAACAGATTTGGGTGGGGACACAGATCCAAACCATGTCAGTGTCTATCTGAGGCATTTGGTTGCAACTACCAGGTAGAGACACTCTTTTTCCCTTGGGAGCACTAAGCTGGCAGTATAGAACCTGCAACTGCTGGAGGCCAGTGTGCTCAGGTCTGAGAGGAGCCTGTTTGAGAGTGAAGTCAACACAGGGAATGGAGCCAAGAAATGCAGACAGCAAGATCTCTGTTGGTGTCATGTGAACACCTGGATCCAGCCATGCCTGAATTCCATCTGTGAACCTCTTGGACATGACACAATATGATCCCCACTGATTCTTTCCCCATCTGAGTTCAGGCTTTGTTGTTTGCAAGCACGTGTCCTAGTTCCTCACATCCACCTGCAAGTATAGCAAAAGCTGTAGGATGAAAACGTCATTCTGTAGGAATTCTAACGGCTCACACTTTTTGAGCACCGTCCATATGTAGACATTGTGGTAGTTTTTTTTTTGTTTTTTTTTTTTTTTTTTTTCCCCGAGACAGAGTCTTGCTCTGTCGCCCAGGCTAGAGTGCAGTGGCATAATCTCAGCTCACTACAACCTCCACCTCCCGGGTTCAAGCGATTCTCCTGCATCAGCCTCCTGAGTAACTGGGACTACAGGTGCCCGCCACCACGCCGGGCTAATTTTTGTATTTTTAGTAGAGACGGGGTGTCTCCATGTGTCTCCATGTTGCTGGTCTCGAACTCCCGACCTCAGGTGATCCTCCTGCCTTGGCCTCCCGAAGTGCTGGGATGACAGGCGTGAGCCACCGCGCCCGGCCATGGTAGATTTGTATAATTTGTAATAGAGTTATACTTGAACATAGTTTTATGAGTTTACCTGGTGTGAAAACCCCTGTCCTTTGCAACTCAGACTCCTTTTTCTACTCCTCAGAGGAGTAGAAACCAATACCCCAAAATATGGTGCTTTGACGTATGGTACTGAAGAAGCCTCGAGGTCTGTCTGACCTTTCCCCAAAGAAGCTAAAGTTTTTTAATTGGTCAAGATCCAGACCCACAGGGAACAATTATTTGTAAAGCCAGGAACGTAACCAAACCTGAACAGAACTCTCCGCAAAATAGTATGTAAACTGACCTCTCTTCCTAGGTCCATTTACTTTCCCTCTTTATCCCCCTCTTTTCCTGCATCCCATAAACTGTGTTGCTAGGATGCTGTGTGAGCTTCTGGGGCGTCGGCGCTCTGACTCTCCCCATCTGCATGTAAATTAATTTTATGCCTTTTTTCTATTAATTAACTGGCCTCGTGTCAATGATTTTCAGGGAACCTCTATGGGGCCTTGGCCCCTACAGTGGCAACCACTGTCATTTTTTTCAGATGATTCTTTTTATTTTTTCAGACAGGTCTCGCTCTGTCGCCCAGGCTGGAGTGCAGTGGTGTGATCTTAGCTCACCGCAGCCTCAACCTCCGGGAGCTCAGGTATCCTCCTGCCTCAGCCTTCTGAGTAGCTGGGACCGCAAGCATGCACCACCACACCTGGCTAATTTTTAAAATTATTTGTAGAGACAGGGGTCTTCCTATGTTGCCCAGGCTGGCCTTGAACTCCTGGGCTCAAGTGATCCACCTGCCTCAGCCTCCCAAAGTGCTGGGATTACAGGTTTGAGCCACTGCACCTGGCCTCAGATAAATCTATTGAGTTTTCACTGTGAATGATTAGGGTGTAGCTCATTTTGGCTCTCCCTGTCCCCGTCACACAGAACACTTTCCATCCTCCTCTTCCTCCTGATTTAGTTACTTTGCAATTTTGTTTAGATGCACATTCACTGCTTATGTTTTTTTTTTTTTTTTTTTGAGATGTAGTCTCGCTCTGTCACCCGGGCTGGAGTGCAGTGGTGTGATCTCAGCTCACTACAACCTTCACCTCCCAAGTTCAAGCAATTCTCCTGCCTCAGCCTCCTGAGTAGCTGGGATTACAGGTGCCCAACACCATGCCCGGCAAATTTTTGTATTATCAGTAGAGACGGGGTTTCACCATGTTGGTGAGGCTGGTGCCCTTGGTCATTCAAAGGTGTGGGCCAAGCTAAGTTTGGGAGAAATGTAGTTCATAGTTTAAGTGATAATCGCCCTTTCCAAAACTAAATTGCCTTTGTAAAACTAATCAAAGGCCACTGGGTTAGGAGGAGGAAAGGGGCATGGATTCCACGAAGATGTGGGTGCTGAGAGCTGACTCCCAGCAGAAGTCACAAGATTTGCAACTTCCCCAATTGCTCCTGAAATAACATCACTATTGTTAAGACCTAAGATTGGCCTTTTGAGATCTCTTCTCAGGGTTTCACGTTACCGATGACCGGAGGGCCCCACCCAAACCAGCAGCCCCTCTATGGCCACTACCCAGAGGCTGACTCAGAACACCAGGGCCAATTTCCACACCCCTGTGATTGCCCCCACAACTGACCAGCAGCCCACACCCCCCAGCCCCCTGCCCACCAAACTCTCCGTGTGAGACCCCAGCCTCCGAATTTTGGGGCAGGCTGATTTGAGTAATAACAAAACTCTGGTCTCCCATTTCGCTGGCTCTATGTGTATTAAATTCTTTCTCTATTGCAATTCTCCTGTCTTAATAAATCAGCTCTAACTGGGCAGTGGCAAGAAGAGCACCCTGGGCAGTTACAGATTCTCGTGGTTTGAGGCGAGTCAGTCAGAGGCAGGCGTGGGGGTGTGCGCCTGGATTCCTGGCTACTTGGGAGGCTGAGGTGCGAGAGTCACTTGAGCCCAGGAGTTTGAGGCTGCAGTGAGCTATGACTGTGCCACTGTGCTCCAGCCTGGGCAATCGAATGAAAAATAAACTAAAAACTCTCTCTGAAAAATAAATTAAAAAGTGAGTCAATGAGCCTAGCCCACATTCACGGGGAGGGTATTACACAGGAAATACCTGGAGGCAGGGATCTCTGAGTGTCGTCTTAGAGGCTGCCTCCCAAAACAGGCGAATGAAGTATTAGAACATGTTCGGTAGCGAGTGTGGAGAGGGCCAGACGCAGCGGCTCATGCCTGTCATCCCAGCGCTTTGGGAGGCCGAGGCAGGAGGGTCACTGGAGGCCAGGAGTTTGCGACCAGCATGCGTAACATAGTGAGATCCTGTCTCCCCGCCAAAATGTTTTTAATTAAAAAAAAAAAAAAGTGCTGAGAGAGGAAATCACAGGCTGTTGCAGGCTCATGCAAGAAGGAATGCCAGCCTCTGCCTGAGGAGACCAGAGAGGGCTTCCCAGAGGAAGAAGCTCTGGGTTGAGACTTAAATGAGAAGGTGTCCCAGGAGACCAGAGGGTATAAGAGCATCCCAGGCACCGGGTGCGGTGGCTCAAGCCTGTAATCCCAGGACTTTGGGAGGCCGAGACGGGCGGATCACAAGGTCAGGAGTTCGAGACCATCCTGGCTACCACGGTGAAACCCCGTCTCTACTAAAAAATACAAAACACTTGCCGGGCGAAGTAGCGGC
>NC_037669.1:193411652-193459869 GCF_003255815.1 Theropithecus gelada
TCTTTCTTTCTTTCTTTCTTTCTTTCGACTATCTCTCTGTCACCCAGGCTGGAGTACAGTGGTGTCATCTCAGCTCACTGCAACCTCCGCCTCCTGGGTTCAAGTCATTTCTTCTCCTTGGCCTCCTAAGTAGTTGGGATTACAGGTGTTCACCGCCACGTCCAGCTAATTTTTGTATTTTTAGTAGAGATGGGGTTTCACCATATTGGTGAGACTGGTCTTGAACTCCCGACCTCGTGATCCTCCCACCTCAGCCTCCCAAATGCTGGGATTACAGGCGTGAGCCACCGCACCTGGCCCCTCTTAGCCCTTTTCTCTGGAGTCAACTCCGTCTCCCTTTGTGGCCTGTGCGTAAGTGCCTGCCCCAGGAGCACGCTCTCTCAGCTGCATCTGCACTGGCCTCTTGCTTTTTTTTTTTTTTTTTGAGATGGAGTCTTGCTCTGTTGCCNTTTCTTTCTCTCTCTCTTTCCCTTTCTCTCTCTCTCTCTTTCTCTCTTTCTCTCTTTCTCTCTTTCTTTCTTTTCTCTCTTTTCTCTCTTTCTTTCTCTCTTTCTCTCTTTCTCTCTTTCTCTCTTTCTTTCTTTCTTTCTTTCTTTCTTCTATCTCTCTGTCACCCAGGCTGGAGTACAGTGGTGTGATCTCAGCTCACTGCAACCTCCGCCTCCTGGGTTCAAGTCATTTTTTCTCCTTGGCCTCCTAAGTAGTTGGGATTACAGGTGTTCACCGCCACGTCCAGCTAATTTTTGTATTTTTAGTAGAGATGGGGTTTCACCATATTGGTCAGACTGGTCTTGAACTCCCGACCTCGTGATCCTCCCACCTCAGCCTCCCAAATGCTGGGATTACAGGCGTGAGCCACCGCACCTGGCCCCTCTTAGCCCTTTTCTCTGGAGTCAACTCCGTCTCCCTTTGTGGCCTGTGCGTAAGTGCCTGCCCCAGGAGCACGCTCTCTCAGCTGCATCTGCACTGGCGTCTTGCTTTTTTTTTTTTTTTTTGAGATGGAGTCTTGCTCTGTTGCCAGGCTGGAGTGCAGTGGTGCAATCTCTGCTCACTGCAAGCTCTGCCTCCCGGGTTCAAGTGAATCTCCTGCCTCAGCCTCCCGAATAGCTGGGATTACACCCAGCTGATTTTTTTTTTGTATTGTTAGTAGAAACAGGGTTTCACCATGTTGGCCAGGCTGGTCTTGAACTCCTGACCTCAAATGATCTGCCCACCTCGGCCTCCCAAAGTGCTGGGATTACAGGTGTGAGCCACCGCGCCCGGCCAGTCTTGCTCTTTGTTATTTTGATGTCTTCCTCCAGTTCCATGCTTTTAGGCATCTCTAACCTTCCCCTTCTTCTTTCCTCTTTCCCCTCTTCTTTCTTCTCCTTTTTTCTCTCCCTTGCCCCTACTCCTCTGTACCCACTAGGTAATGGGATGCGGTTTCCTTTCTCCCCTCCTTAAACTCAGCCCCCACCTTAAGCCTCTGGAAATCAGCCTGGTGGAGGGAGGCAGCCTCTGGCCCCCCATCTGCGACCTTGGGGAATGCCCGTCACCTCCCCAGGCCTCTGGCAATGGGGACAATAGTACCCCTTTGATCCTCTGCCTCACAAAATGGCTGGGAACATCAAAAGAGGTCAGTTGGTTCATTTGTTCCACATTTATTTAAGCACGTGCAATTTAGCCAGGCACTGTGGTGGGTTCCGGGGTCCATAGGAGGAGCAAAAGAGTACAGTGTCCCTAAATCCGCTCGTCCGAAAACCACAGAGGGCTTTGGAAAAGACAAACTCCTTCCCTCCCCCAGACCTTCAGGGTGGGAGTCTGCAGAGGCGGGCAAAGGAGGTGGGGGCGATGTCTGTATTTTGTTGGTTTTTTTGTGACTTGGAGTCTCACTCTGTCACCGAGGCTGGAGTGCAGTGGTGTGATCTCAGCTCGCTGCAACCTCTGTCCACTTTCTGGGCTCAAGCGATCCTCCCACCTCAGCCTCCCAAGTAGCTGGGACCACAGGCAAGCACCACCCCACCTAGCTAATTTTTTTGTATTTTTAGTAGAGACGGGGCCTTGCCATGTCGTCCATACTGATCTCGAACTCCTGGCCTCAAGGGATCGTCCCCGCCTCGGCCTCCCAAAGTGCTGGGATTATAGGCATGAGCTACGGAAGCCAGCCTGATGTGTGTGTGTGTTTTTGTTTGTTTTTGTTTTGTTTTGTTTTGTGTTTTGAGGTGGAGTTTCACTCTGTTGCCCAGGCTGGAGTGCAGTGGTGCGATCTCGGCTCACTGCAACCTCCGCCTCCCGGGTTCAAGCGATTCTCCTGCCTCAGCCTCCTGAGTATCTGGCATTACAGGCACCTGCCAGCACGTCTGGCTAGTTTTTTGTATTTTTAATAGAAATGGGGTTTCACCATGTTGGCCAGGCTGGTCTCGAACTCCTGACCTCAGGTGATCCTCCCGTCTTGGCCTCCCAAAGGGCTGGGATTACAGGCGTGAGCCACCGCGCCCGGCGGATGTCTGCTTTTATAGCTCTGCAAGCGAGCCAGGCTCCTGGGCGTGGAAACAGCGTGTGCCTGAGTGAAGGAGGACGGGCTGGCGGCGACCGAGTCGGCCCAGGGAGCCACTAGACGGGCCAAGGCCGGGGGCGGGCGAGTAAGTGGGAGAAGCCGGAGACAGGAAGCAGAGGAGCTTTCCTCCTGCTCCTTGCTGGGGGGGGCCATGCACATCTGTGTCCAGGCTGGCCAGAGAGTGAAGGCCTGTGATGGATTCTCTTAAAAAGTGAGAAAAGTACCGCAGAGGAAATCTAATAGCTCTAGCCGTTTCTTCATGATAGGGGCTTTCTTCCCTCAGGTATATTTTATAGGATATTTTCCTCAAAGATTAGCCTTTTCCTTATTTGTTTTGTGTAGCGGGCGATCCTAAAAGTGGGCCTAGGTTTTCCACGTCGTTTTTCGGTGTGTGTAAATTTTTAAAAACAGGGTTTGCTCATTTCTTTAAATATTGGTGTGCTATTTCATGTTTGTGAAGCAGTCACTAAGTATGACTGCCTGGAAATTTAAATGTATGCTCGTTAAGAAATGATGGTTGGGTGCTGTGGCTCAGGCCTGTAATCCCAGCACTTTGGGAGGTTGAGGCAGGTGGATCACCTGAGGTTGGGAGTTCAAGACCAGCCTGGCCAACATGGTGAAACGCTGTCTCTACCAAAAATACAAAAATTAGCCAGGGATGGTGGTGGGCACCTGTAATCCCAGCTACTTGGGAGGCTGAGGCAGAAGAATCACTTGAACCCAGGAAGCAGAGGTTGCAGTGAGCTGAGATCGCTCTACTGTATTCCAGCCTGGGGGGCAGGGTGAGACCCCCGTCCCAAAAAAAAAAAAAAAAAAAAAGAAAAAGAAAAAAAAGAAAAGTGAAATGAGTAGTAACAACAAAAATCCCTAATGCCTCCAACTTTGATGGTTTAGAAAGATCTTTTAAAGTTTTTATTGGCTGGGCATGGCGGCTCATGACTATAGTCTGAGCTGGGAGGCTGGGGTGGGAGGATCGCTTGAGCCTGTGAGGTTGAGGCTGCAGTGAGCCGAGATCATGCCATTGTACTCCAGCCTGGGTGACAGAGTGAGAGCCAGTCTCAGAAAAAACCAAAAAACAGCTGAAGAAAAATGTTAACAGTGAGTTTGTTTATCATGCGATAATTATTTGAATATGCAGGCACTGTTGATAGCGAGGGCGGAGAAGAAAACAGAGTAAAATTGCTTCCTGATGGAGTTCACATTCCAGCTGGGGAGAGGTAAGAAGCCAACATGACCAGATACATAAGAACGCGTTTAGAATGGCAGGTCGTGATGAAATGCTGAGGAGGAAAAACGAAACCGGAGTGAGGAGTGTGAAAGTCAGCCAAGGAGACGGGATTGGCTAAGCCTGGGAGTCCTCCCGAGACGACAACTTCAAATATGCATAAAAGTAGAGAGAACAACGAAACGAATACCCATATATCCATGATCTAGTATCAACAAATACTGCCAATTTGATTTTATCTGATTTTCCCCAATCTTTTATTTATTTATTTATTTATTTGTGTGCTGGAGTTTTTAAAAGCAAATCCAAGACATCACATGAATTTTCCTGTAAATACTCCAGTAAGCGTGTAAACTGATAAGGGATTTTGAAAACATGCATCGACCCTGCTATTACACCCCCAAGAAAACGAACAAAAATTACTCAGCATCATCCAACGACCAGTCCACATCTTCACTTCCCAATAGAGTCAAATTATCTTTTCACAGTGGGTTTTGAAAGGGGGATGATGACACCAGGCACAGCGGCTCATGCCAGCGGGTCATTTCAGCCCGGGAGATCGAGGCTGCGGTGAGCCACGCTCACACCACTCCAGCTTCGGGGACGGAGCAAGACCCTGTCTCAAAAACAGGCAGACAAACAGGATAATAAAGGTTAATTTTAAGTGGTGGCATATATTTTATGACTTTTTCTCTATTTTTCAGATTTTCTACCATAAACATGTATTGCTTTTATAACTTTTTCAAAATGTAATCTTGAAAAAGAAAAAGATAGACTGGAGGAAAAGCTTGCAGCAAATATGACAAAAGACAAGGTTCACAAATAGCTAATAAGACTGATAAGCAGGCCAGGTATGGTAGCTCAGACCTGTCATTCCAGCACTTTGGGAGGCTGAAGTGGGAGGATCACTTGAGCTCAGGAGTTTGAGGCCAGACTGGGCAACATAATGAGACCTTGTCTCTACTGAACTTTTTTTTTTTTTTTTTTTTTTTGAGACGGAGTCTCACTCTGTCGCCCAGGCTGGAGTCCAGTGGCGCGATCTGGGCTCACTGCAAGCTCCGCCTCCTGGGTTCACTGCCATTCTCCTGCCTCAGCCTCCCGAGTAGCTGGGACTACAGGCGCCCACTACCTCACCCGGTTAATTTTTTGTGTTTTTAGTAGAGACGGGATTTCACCATTTTAGCCAGGATGGTCTCGATCTCCTGACCTCGTGATCCGCCCACCTCGGCCTCCCAAAGTGCTGGGATTACAGGCGTGAGCCACCGTGCCCAGCTAAACTTTTTTTTTTTTTTGAGATGGAGTGTCGCTCTGTCACCAGGCTGGAGTGTAGTAGTGTGATCTCGGCTCACTGCAACCTCTGCCTCCTGGGTTCAAGCAACTCTCCTGCCTCAGCCTCCCAAGTAGCTGGGACTACAGGCATGTGCCACCATGCTCAGCTAATTTTTGTATTTTGGGTAGAAATGGGGTTTCACCATGTTGACCAGGATGGTCTCGATCTCCTTACCTTGTGATCTGCCTGCCTCAGCCTCCCAAAGTACTAGGATTACAGGCGTGAGCCACCACGTCTGGCCACTTTTTTTTTTTTTTAAAGCTAGGCCTGGTGACACAGGCTTGTAGTCCTAGTTACCCAGGAGGCTAAGGTAGGGGGATTACTTGAGCCTGAGAGATCAAGGCTGCAGTGAGCTGAGATCGCACCATAGCACTCCATCCTGGGCAACAGAGCCAGACCCTGTCTCAAACAAAAACAAAAACTGATAATCAGCAAAAAATATGAACTAAATTTTATTTGAGAGGAAGTTCAACAGTGAATAACACCACACCGCCACACTGCACCAGATGAAACTGACAAGATGCAATCATATTAACAGCACAAAAGTCCACGCCGAGCTGGTTGGAGGGTGCTCACATGCTGCTAGACAAGTGTAAGTTATTCCACTCTTGGGAGCAATCTAGCTATAAGGAATTTTGGGCTGGGTGAGTGGCTCATGCTCACAATCCCAGCACTTTGGGAGGCTAAGACAGGTGTATCGCTTGAGGCCAGGAGTTCGAGACCAGCCTGGCCAACATGGTGAAACCTTTTATCTGGTAAAAATACAAAAATTAGCTGTGTGTGGTGGCACATGCCTGTAGTCGCAGCTGCTCAGGAGGCTGAAGCACGAGAATCGCTTGAACCCAGGAGGTGGAGGTTGCAGTGAGCCGAGATCACCACACTGCACTCCAGCCTGGGCAATACAGTGAGACTCTGACTCAAAATAAAATAAAATAAAATAAAATAAAACTATGTACACATATGTTGTTCTTCAACAGCAAAAAGAAGAAAATATCCAACAAGAGAATAATGAAGAAATAACTGATGGCACATTGGGTTGGTGGCATATCAGGCTGCCATTAAAAATTCTCCTTATGGGCCAGGCGTGGTGACTCACGCCTGTCATCCCAGCACTTTGGGAGGCTGAGGCAGGTGTATCACCTGAGGTCAGGAGTTTGAGACCAGCCTGGCCAACATGGCGAAACCCTGTCTCTACTAAAAATACAAAAATTAGATGGGCGTGGTGGTGCACACCTGTAGTCCCAGCTACTGGGAGGCTGAGGCAAGAGAATCACTTGAACCTGAGGCGGAGGTTGCAGTGAGCCGAGATTGCACCACTGCACTCCAGCCTGGGTGACAAGAGCAAAATTCTGTCCCAAAGGGGGAAAGAAAAAATTCTACTTATGAAGACTACAGGATTGTGAATGAACATTTATGATAAAAATATTACACAAGCAAAAAATAAATAATGACTGTGACTACAGCAAAATAAAGTATGAGGCCGGGCGCGGTGGCTCAAGCCTGTAATCCCAGCACTTTGGGAGGCCGAGACGGGTGGATCACAAGGTCATGAGATCGAGACCATCCTGGCTAACCCGGTGAAACCCCGTCTCTACTAAAAAATACAAAAAACTAGCCGGGCGAGGTGGCGGCGCCTGTAGTCCCAGCTACTCGGGAGGCTGAGGCAGGAGAATGGCGTGAACCCGGGAGGCGGAGCTTGCAGTGAGCTGAGATCCGGCCACTGCACTCCAGCCTGGGCAACAGAGCGAGACTCCGTCTCAAAAAAAAAAAAACAAAAACAAAAGCAAAATAAAGTATGTACAGGCCTGGACAAACTGGAAAAACTAGACAGGAAAAAAACAACCTTGTCGGGCTAGAATGCTGAGGTCATAGGTGACTTGTTTTTCCTTTAAAGTTTGTTTTAATGCCTTTATATTGTTTATCCAATAATTCTTTTGAAGAAGTCAGGATGTGGGTGAAGGCTTGGAGTAAGGTGGAAAATGTACCAGCCTCGTCTCCTCCTCCCTGGAAGTCTGTGCCTCCTGCTTGGGGCTGTCGCCGCCCCACACCCTGGGAGATGGGAAGGGAGCCCGCGAGGTCAACTCCATTTCCATGCGCCACTGGCAGGCCCTGGTGCCTGGGGCGCTGCAGAAACAGACATGCTGGCTGCTCCCTTTTTCTCAGCCCACCTCCCTGCTGAGTTCTTTACATATTTTATCTCGATTTAATCCTCACAGAGCTCAATGAGGTAGGTGCCCAGTGAGAGTCGGGCAAGTTACCCAACTCTCAAAGCTGGAGAGCTGGGTGAGGTGCCCGAGGCCACACACAGCCACGTTCAAGGCTCTGCCCTTCACCTCTGGTTCCCGCCGCTGTGCTGAGCTCGCCAGGGAGCTGTGCCGCCCAGCTGGCAGTGCCGTGGGGCAAGTTCTTCAGCCTCTCCCGACTCCTGTGCGCTCTTAGGTGATACGTCGAGAGGCCCTGGGAGGACTCTGCCTCCCTGGACTTGGACTCTGAGCCCCTCATGGGTCTGAATAGTGCAGAGGATGGTGGGACCATCCCCTCCTCGGTCTCGCTGTCTAGCCATGCATTCAGCGCACGTCTGCGAGCTCTGTCTACATACCAGGCGCTGTGTGACCTCTGAGATCTGCGGACTGAGACACAGTTCCCTCAGACAAAGGGAGGGACACACATCAACAGAGAAGTATCACGAAATATCCTTTTTTTTTTCTTTTTTTTTTGAGACAGAGTCTCACTGTTACCCAGGTTGGGGTGCGGTGGTGTGATCACAGCTCACTGCAGCCTCAACCTCCTGGGCTCAGGGGATCCTCCCACCTCAGCCTCAGGAGTAGCAGGGAGTACACTGCACACTACCATACCCGGCTAATTTTTTTTTTTTCAGACGGAGTCTCGTTCTTGTCCCCTAGGCTGGAGTGCCTCAGCGTGATCTCAGCTCACTGCAACCTCCAACTCCCAGGTTTAAGTGATTCTCCGGCCTCAGCCTCCTGAGTAGCTGGGATTACAGGTGTGCGCCACCACACCCAACTTATTTTTGTATTTTTAGTAGAGACAGGTTTTCACCATGTTGGCCAGGCTGGTCTCAAACTCCTGACTTCAGGTGATCTACCCACCTTGGCCTCACAAAGTGCTGGGATTACAGGCACGAGCCATTGTACCCAGCCTAATTTTTGTATCTTTTGTAGAGACAAAGTTTCTCCACGTTGCCCGGGCTTGTTTGGAACTCCTGGGCTCAAGTGATCCTCCCACCTCAGCCTCTCAAAGTGCTAGGATTACAGGTGTGGGCCACCACGCTCAGCAAATGAAATTCTTTATTCCAATGTCACCTGCTCAGAGAGGATGAGCTGGGCCAGATACGTAGAGGCCACTCACTGTCCTATCTCCCCGGTGCTTCGCATACATTTTTCACCGTTTGAAATTCTCCTCGTTGTGAGTAAGTTCCATGAGGACGGGGACCTCGTCCTGCTCGGCTCTGTTTCCCGGGGCTTAGTGCTGCCTAAGTGCTTCCCGCTTCCTGGGTTGTTGGGATGAAGCTGAGCGGAGTAGGGCTGCACAGGACTGTTCCACAAGAAGAAGAAGGCGGAGAAGTCTCCCCTGGGACAGTCTGGGAAAGGGAAGAAAATATACTTCTTTTTTTTTTTTTTTTTTGAGACGGAGTCTCGCTGTGTCACCCAGGCTGGATTGCGGTGGCGTGATCTCGGCTCACTGCAAGCTCCGCCTCCCAGGTTCAAGGGATTCTCCTGCCTCAGCCTCCTGAGTAGCTGGGACTACAGGTGTGTGCCACGACGCCCAGCCAATTTTTGTATTTTTAGTAGAGACGGGGTTTCACCGTGTTAGCCAGGATGGTCTTGATCTCCTGACCTCGTGATCCACCCGCCTCGGCCTCCCAAAGTGCTGGGATTACAGGCTTGAGCCACCGCGCCCGGCCAAGAAAATATACTTCTATTGACAGGAGGCCACGAAAACACTCAAGACGCTTCGTCCCAGAAGAGCAGTGACCAGGGCAGTTGGGACACAGTCAGAGAATCTGGAGTGAGAGATCCTGGCCGCAGCCCTGACCCCACAGGGAAACCAGAACCAGACGATCCACGCTGGAGGGGCCTCCAAGCTCATTCCAGCCGACTCTTCACAGCTTCAGTGTCTGGAATTTGCAGGGAAGGGACAGTGAGTGGCTCCTGGTTCTGGGTTTCCCCAGTCATAGACATACTTGGCCAGGCGCGGTGGCTCACGCCTCTAATCCCAGAACTTTGGGAGGCTGAGGCAGGAGGGTCACTTGAGCCTAGAAGTTTGAGACCAGCCTGGGCAACACAGTGAGACCCTGACTCTATAAAAACATTTAAAAATGGCCGGACCCGGTGGCTCACGCCTGTAATCCCAGCACTTTGGGAGGCCAAGGCAGGTGGATCACCTGAGGTCAGGAGTTTGAGACCAGCCTGGCCAATATGGTAAAACCCCGTCTCTACTAAAAATATAAAATTAGCTGGGCATAGGGGCACCTGTAATCCCAGCTACTCCGGAGGCCGAGGCAGGAGAATCCATGAACCCAGGAGGTGGGGGTTGCAGTGAGCCGAGGTCGGCGCCATTGCCCTCCAGCCTGGGCGACAAGAGCAAAAGTCCGTCTCAATAAATAAATAAATAATGAAAAGAAAAATAAATAAATAAATATATAAAAATGGGCCAGGCACAGTGGCTCATGCCTGTAATCCCAGCACTCTGGGAGGCTGAGGTGGGTGGATCTCTTAAGCCCAGGAGTTCGAGACCAGCCTTGGCAACATAGTGAGACCTTGTCTCTAAAAAAATAAAATAAAGTAAAATAATTTTAAAGAGATCAGCCACTCTACCCCAGGCCTCTAAGCACGTGCCAGTCCTCCCAGGCACTGCAGCATGTGTCCGTCTTGAGGATAGAGAGGTTGCAGAGCCTCCTCACTGAAGACTCCTTTAAAAAAAAAATTACAGAGACATGGTCTGGGCCAGGCGCGGTGGCTCACGCCTGTAATCCCAGCACTTTGGGAGGCCAAGGCAGGCAGATCACTTGAGGTCAAGAGTTCAAGACCAGTCTGGCCAACATGGTGAAACCCCATCTCTACTAAAAATACAAAAATCAGCCAGTTGTGGTGGCAGGTGCCTATACTCCCAGCTACTCGGGAGGCTGAGGCACGAGAATTGCTTGATCCTGGCAGGTGGAGGTTGCAGTGAGCTGAGATCGTGCCACTGCACTCAAGCCTGGGTAATAAAGAGAGACTCCATTAAAAAAAGAGAGAGAGAGACACACACACACACACACACACACACACACACACACACACACACAGAATCTACTGTGTTGTCCTGGCTGGTCTCCAACTCCTGGCCTCAGGCAATCCTCTCATCTCAGCTTTCCAAAGGGCTGGGATCACAGGCGTGAGCCACCACGCCCGGCCAGTGACTCCGTTTTTATCAGTCCCCATTCAGGGAGTTCTTCTTTATACCGGGTTACATCTTCTGCCACTATAATTATAAATATAATAATTTCATTGTTTTCCTCTCATTACAGAGCACTTGAGAGATATGAAAAGTATATACTTGGAAGACATATGAATTGTAAGGAAGGAAAAAATATTACCAATAAGCCCCCACCCTGGAAATATAACTTGCTCGTATTTTAGCATATTTTCTTCTGTGCTTTTCTCGCCGCACTTCAAGTCATATATGTAGGTGCCATTGGCATCGCCTGTTTCCTCCCTGTGAGGATCTGATCTCTGCATTTACCATCAAGAATGCAGCTTCCCAGAAGGTTCATCTGTTGGGTCCAGCTCTTTGCTCCCCAGGCAGGGATTCGGCCCGCCAGACACCGCTGACTGGAGCAGCTGCCCCGCAGAGACACAGGTATCTTCTCCCCAGTGTGCTCTGTCCTGAAACCCTCAAGGAAGAAGAGCTTCTTGTCGGTGGAGCACAAAAAGAGTTGCTCCCGGGGAAGGGTGCTCGGAGGGGCAAGACAGAAAGCTGGGGTTGAAACTCTGAGCTGGCCATGATGGCTCACACCTGGAATCCCAGCACTTTGGGAGGCCAAGGTGGGAGGATCTCTCGAGCGCAAGAGTTGGAGACCAGCCTAGGCAACATGGCAAGACCCCGTCTCTACAAAAGAAAAAAAAAAGAAACTCTGAAAGCCCCTGTAATCATGGTTTTTGTGGATCAACACAATCAAGACAGCATCTGGGACAAAGGGAACGGCAACGCCTCCACCACATCTTATGCTAGACACAGCTGGCCCTGTGTCACTTCCATCCAGCAGGGCCTGTTCATGTCCAGAGTAATCTACACAACCCCTCAGGGTCTCCCTCACTTAAAGCTCCAACGGGACAATCATGACTTTGCTTGGCTTTGTAGCTGGTGACTTATACTGAAACCTAGACGGTTCCGCCTGGATGCCCCTCACGAAGCTTGACTTGTTGCTGATTCTCTGATGTGAGAGCAGGTGGTTCCCATCTCCTGGCTGGGACGCCAGGTGTTTCTGTGGCTCAGCTTGTGAGACGCTGGAGAGCATCAGTCTCTGTCCTCATCCAGTTGGCTGAAGATATCAGGTCAATCAGCATGGCCCACAACCACTCCCTCATCCACGGAGCTGGCCCGAGGCCAGGGCCCACCAGCCTCAGCGTCCACATTTCTCCCAAGGCTACATTCCAGGAAGCCTCCACCCAGCCCAGCCAGCCATCCACCTTGCCTCTGGCTTATCAGCATAAGGACCAGGATGTTCCCACTGCCGCCTGCATGAGCATTCCGTGGAAACTCAAGAACTTTTTACAAGTCGTTCCTTCATTCAAAGCCCCACACGGGTTTCCTGTTCCGCTCAAACCAAGTCCTTATAGTGGCCATGCTCTCCAGTGCCGCTCGGCTCCCGGCTGTTCCTCCAATATGTCAAGCACGCTTCTGCCTCAGGGACTTTGCATGGCTGCCCCTCTACGTGGAACGCTCCCACCTCGAGTATCCATTTCGCTACATCTCTCCTTCAAGTTTTTGTTCAAACCTCATCTTCTCAGTGAAACCCACCTTGTCCCCCATATAGATATATATATAGATATATATATATATATTTTTTGGAGATAGAGTCTCACTCTTGTCGCCCAGGCTGGAGTGCAATGGTGTGATATTGGCTCACTGTAACCTCCACCTCCAGGGTTCAAGCGATTCTCCTGCCTCAGCCTCCTGAGTAGCTGGGATTACAGGTGCCCGCCACCACGCCCAATGAATTTTTGTATTTTTAGTAGAGATGGGGTTTCACTATGTTGACCAGGCTGGTCTCAAACTCCTGACCTCAGGCGATCCACCCGCCTTGGCCTCCCAAAATGCTGGGACTACAGGCGTGAGCCACCATGCCCGGCTGTCCCCCATATTTACCACTGCAGTCTGCATTCCCACCAGCACTTCTGATCCCCTTATCCTGTCATCCTCTTTTATTTTTAATAGCTCTTATTACCTTCTAACACATGACATAATTAACTCATATATTGTGGTTATTCCTGTCAACCCCCACCCTGCCACAGCCAGAATGCAGGCTCCACCAGGCAGGGATTCCTGTCTGTTCTGTTCACTGATAGATCTGCAGTGTCTAGAATGTGCCGCACACGAAGCAGGGGTACGATCATGAGTGAATGAATCGTAAATGAATGCAAGGTATTTAGAATCCAATCTGCTTGTAGGGGGAAATTCCTAATGGGAAAGAATAAGTATACTTTTACTGAGGACCAGAAGCAGACGTTGGAGGGGTCATGTCTGCCTCAGTCAGGGATCCCGGTTTATTTTGGAATCTCCAGCTCATTCTTTCACTCTGCCCAGGCTGGAAGGGAGAGGAAGTGGGCTCCCCGTGTGCACGGGACATCAGGACATCTACCGGCGACACGAGGCCTTCCTGGAGGCTTCTACGACGGAAACAGGCAGAGACGCCTCGACTTGCCTTAGCCCCATCTTGTATGAATGAGTTTTGACTTTCAGAGAACTACTGGGACAGTCACAAGGGTGAGGAGCCAGTCCGGGTGACCGAGGGTCTGCAGAAATACTCCTCCAGACGGTCTTCTTCCTGAGCTCAGCTGGGATGACGTGAACGATGGCCCAAAGCAGCAGGGGTGTGGTGGAAAGAGTTCAATAGCCAGAGGATCTTCAGCTTCCACCTCTGCCACTTACGAGCTCGGCGACAGGTTTGGAAGCCGCTCTGTGGTAGGCAGAATCACGGTCCCCGGGGTGTCCGTGCCCTAATTCCCAGAACTTATGACTGTGTTACACCACACAGCAAAGTGGACTTTGCAAATGTGAGCGAGGTTATATCCTTGGTTATCCCAGTGGACCCAGTCTAATCACGGGAGCCCTCAAAAGTGGAAAACTCGCTCTGGATAAAGGCAGAAGACACATGGGACACAAAGGAGGTCAGAGAGCTTGGAGGCATGAGCAGGAGCCACCACTGCTGGCTTCGAAGATGAAGGAACGGAGCCACAAGCCAAGGGCCGCAGGTGGCCTCTAGAAGCTGAGAAAGGCCTGCAGGTGGCAGCCAGCAGGAAACAAGCCCTTCATCCCAAACCACATGCAACTGAATTTCACCAGTAGCCTGCACAGGACTGGAGGCAGATCAGCCTGGCCTGTACCTTGATTTTGGTTTTGTGAAGCAGTGAGCCAGGCTGTGCCTGGACCTCCCAATCACATAACTGTGAACTAATACATTTGTGGGGTTTTTGTTTTGTTTTGTGTTTTTGAGATGGAGTTTTGCTCTTGTTGCCCAGGCTGGAGTGCAGTGGTGCGATCTCAGCTCACTGCAACCTCCGCCTCCCGGGTTCAAGCGATTTTCCTGCCTCAGCCTCCTGAGTAACTGCACGACAGGTGCGCACCACCACACCCGGCTAATTTTTGTATTTTTAGTAAAGAAGGGGTTTTTTCAGGTTGGCCAGGTTGGTCTTGAACTCCTGACCTCAAATGATCCACCAGACTCGGCCTCCCAAAGTGCTGGGACTACAGGCATGAGCCACTGTGCCCACCCCATTTGTGTGGTTTTAAGATGCTCGATTTGTGTTAAGTTGTTACAGCAACAACAGAAAATAGATCTCCCTGAGCCTTGGTTTTCTCGGATCTCCCTGAGCCTTGGTTTTCTCGGATCTCCCTGAGCCTTGGTTTTCTCGGCTGTGACGTGGAGATGATGATTATGGCATCCATCTTGCCGACTGGCAGCAACTAAATGAAATAAGCAGGAAGGGGCTTTGTAAACTGTTCTCTACAACACAAGGCTGTAAATGTTCTATAATTGAGCAATCTGCTCCTTATCAGGGCTCATCTCTCAGCCTGGAGAGAGGCAAAAAAAGAGGAAAATTCAGCCAACCACTCAGTTCAGATCAGGATTCCAGGTACATTCAAGAAGAGCAATGGAGCTGGTGTGGGAGCTGGTGTGGAGCTGGTGTGGAGCTGGTGTGATGCTGGTGTGGGAGCTGGTGTGGAGCTGGTGTGGGAGCTGGTGTGATGCTGGTGTGGTGCTGGTGTGGGAGCTGGTGTGGGAGCTGGTGTGGGAGCTGGTGTGGTCGTGGGCACCTGTTGCCCCAGCTCTTCAAGAGGCTGAGTGGGAGGATCTCTTGAGCCCAGAGTTCAACGCCAGCCAGGGTAACATAGTGAGATCCTCTCTCAAAGAAAAAAAAGAATCGCGGGCGCTTGGGCCGCCATCCTAGATGGGGGAGTAAGAGGAGAACGGCTGTGAGGCAGGGAGGGTTTTCTGCTGCTTTCCTTGGGCCCCGAAAAGGGTCGGCTCCCGGGCTTTGGGGCGCGTGCCCTGAGGCGTGTGCTCCGACGCGGGGGCTGCTCGGGGTCTGTCCCCCGGGCTGGGGACGCCGAACGTGACCGCCTCCCGCTGCCTCACCCGCGCCGAGGACAGGACTAGTGTGAAGAATTGTTTAAGCTGCATCAGTGGAGCACATACAGGGAGCCTGGAAGACGATCAGCCGTGGTTTTGGATTCAAAGATGCCGTGTTTGATGGCTCCAGCTGCATCTCTCCTGCCATAGTTCAGCAGTTCGGGATCAGTGCCGGGCATCAGATGATGGCAAACGCACAGATCCTTCTAAGACAAGCAACACTACCCGTGTTTTCTTGCCAAACAAGGAAAGAACAGTGGTCCATGTGCGAAATGGAATGAGCTTGCACGACTGCCTTATGAAAGCCCTCGAGGTGAGGGGCCTGCAACCAGAGCGCTGTGCAGTGTTCAGACTTCTCCACCAACACGAAGGTCAAAAAGCAGCTTAGATTGGAATACTGATGCTGCCTCTTTGATTGGAGAAGATCTTCAAGTAGATTTCCTGGATCGTGTTCCGCTGACAACACACAGCTTTGCTCGGACGGCGTTCCTGAAGCTTTTGCCTTCTGTGACATCTGTCAGAAATTCCTGCTCAATGGATTTCGGTGTCAGACGTGTGGCTACAGATTTCATGAGCACTGTAGCACCAAAGTACCTACTATGTGTGTGGACTGGAGTAATATCAGACAACTCCTATTGTTTCCAAATTCCACTATTGGTGATAGTGGAGTCCCAGCGCTACCTTCTTTGACTATGCGTCGTATGCGAGCATCTGTTTCCAGGATGCCTGTTAGTTCTCAGCACAGCTATTCTACACCTCACGCCTTCACCTTTAACACCTCCAGCCCCTCATCTGAAGGTTCCCTCTCCCAGAGGCCGAGGTCAACGTCCACACTAATGTCCACATGGGTCGACGTCCACACTAACGTCCACATGGTCTGCACCACCCTGCCTGTGGACAGCAGGATGATTGAGGATGCAATTTGAAGTCACAGCGAGTCAGCCTCACCTTCAGCCCTGTCCAGTAGCCCCAACAATCTGAGCCCAACAGGCTGGTCACAGCCGAAAACACCCGTGCCAGCACAGAGAGAGCGGGCACCAGTATCCGGGACCCAGGCGAAAAACAAAATTAGGCCTCGTGGACAGAGAGACTCAAGCTCTTACTGGGAAACAGAAGCCAGTGAAGTGATGCTGTCCACTCGGACTGGGTCAGGCTCTTTTGGAACTGTTTATAAGGGCACATGCACGGAGACGTTGCAGTAAAGATCCTAAAGGTTGTAAACCCAACCCCAGAGCAATTCCAGGCCTTCAGGAATGAGGTGGCTGTTCTGCGCAAAACACGGCGTGTGAACATTCTGCTTTTCATGGGGTACGTGACAAAGGACAACCTGGCAATTGTGACCCAGTGGTGCGAGGGCAGCAGCCTCTACAAACACCTGCGTGTCCAGGAGACCAAGTTTCAGATGTTCCAGCTGATGGACACTGCCCGGCAGACGGCTCAGGGAATGGACTATTTGCATGCAAAGAACATCATCCACAGAGGCATGAAATCCAACAATACATTTCCCCATGAAGGCCTAACAGTGAAAACTGGAGATTTTGGTTTGGCAACAGTAAAGTCACGCTGGAGTGGTTCTCAGCAGGTTGAACAACCTGCTGGCTCTGTCCTGTGGATGGTCCCGGGGTGATCTGAATGCAGGATAACAACCCATTCAGTTTCCAGTCGGATGTCCACTCCTATGGCATCGTGTCGTATGAGCTGATGACGGGGGAGCTTCCTTACTCTCACACCAACAACCGAGATCAGATCATCTTCGTGGTGGGCCGAGGGATGCCTCCCCAGATCTTAGTAAGCTATGTAAGAACTGCCCCAAAGCGATGAAGAGGCTGGTCGCTGACTGTGTGAAGAAAGTAAAGGGAGAGAGGCCTCTTTTCCCCAGATCCTGTCTTCCATTGAGCTGCTCCAACACTCTCTACCGAAGATCAGCCGGAGCGCTTCCGAGCCGCCCTTGCACCGGGCAGCCCACACCGAGGATGTCGATGCCTGCACGCTGACCACGTCCCCTTCCAAGCCGCCCTTGCACCGGGCAGCCCACACTGAGGATGTCGATGCCTGCACGCTGACCACGTCCCCGAGGCTGCCTGTGTTCTGGTTGACTTTGCACCTGCCCTCAGGCTGCCAGGGGAGGAAGAGAAGCCAGCAGGCACCACTTTTCTGCTCCCTTTCTCCGGAGGCAGAACACATGTTTTCAGAGAAGCTGCTGCTAAGGACCTTCTAGACTCTGCTCACAGGGCCTCAACTTCCTGGTGCCTTCTTTTCTGTTCCTTTGGGCCCTGGGAGAAGGAAGCCATTTGCAGTGCTGGTGCGTCCTGCTCCTTCCCCACGTCCCCCGTGCTCAAGGCCCAGCCTTCTCTAGATGCGCAAGTGGATGTTGATGGTGGTACAAAACGCAGGGGCCCAGCCCAGCCGTTGGCTCCATGAGTATTTCGAGGAAGTAAGGTAGCGGGCAGCCCAGCCCTGATGTGGAGACACATGGGATTTTGGAAATCAGCTTCTGGAGGAATGCATGTCACAGGCGAGACTTTCTTCAGAGAGTCGTGCAGCACCAGACGTTTTGCACATAAGGCACCAAACAGCCCAGGACTGCCGAGGCTCTGGCCGCCCGAAGGAGCCTGCTTTGGTACTTATGGGACTTTTCTTAGGGGACGCGTCCTCCTTTCACAGCTTCTGAGGTGTCCAGTGCATTGGGATGGTTTTCCAGGTGAGGCCCCCAGCCAGTCCCCGTCTCGGCCCTCTCAGGGAGCAGTCTTCCGTCATGCTGAACGTTGTCTTCCGGGAGCTGCCCCTATGGGGTGGGGCCGCAGGGCCAGCCTTGTTTCTCTAGTCACATCTTGTGTATACAAGGAAGCCAGGAATACAAGTTTTCTTGATGATTTGGGTTTTAATTTTGTTTTTATTGCACCTGACAAAATACAGTTATCTGATGGTCCCTCAATTTTATGTTATTTTAATAAAATAAATTTAGGTGGAAAAAAAAAGAAAGAAAGAAGTGAAGGGCCTGACTCCTGGAGGCTAGTCCAAAATGCGTCTCTGTCTTCCAGGACTGTGGCCACAAAGCCCGTCTCCATCTTCCAGGATTGTGGCCACAAAGCCTCGGGGAAGGAAAGGCTGGGTCAGAGGGGTGAGGAGCTTCCCTCTGGCTGATCTTCAGGCTTAGTCCTGAAAACCCACATGTCAAGCTGCTGCCCCAGGTGAGGCGAGGCAAGGCCAGGCCTGGGAGGTGAGGACACAGAGCCTCATGATGGACGCTTCTCACAGCCCTTCCCTCCTCTTCTTGCTTTGGTTCAGTTCAGCAAGCCTGGCCCTGCTACGCGTGACGGTGATACAGAAGCCAAGAGGGCCGCAGAGGACGGGGAGAACAGGCAGTCAGGCATGACCCACTGCGCTAATTACAGGCAGTCAGGCATGACCCACTGTGCTAATTACAGGCAGTCAATCACCTGCATCCCTTGGCTTGTTGCTCCCGTCTTCATTTTCAAAGCCAGCAATGCTGCGGGCGTGGGGCTCACGCCTGCAATCCCAGCACTTTGGGAAGCTGAGGTTGGGGAATCGCTGGAGTCCAGGAGTTTGAGACCAGCCTGGGCAAGATAGCAAGACTCCATCTCCATTTAAAATAAAAATTAACCAGCATCTTGGCACATGTCTGTAGTCCCAGCTACTCAGGAGGCTGAGGCTGGAGGATCACTTGAGTCTGGGAGATGGAGGCCACAGGGAGCCGTGGTCATACCACTGTACTGCAGCCTGGGCAGCCGAGCAAATGTGAGCCCCTGTTCTCCTCCACCAGGGCACTGTGGAGGGCCCCCCCTGCTGCTGTCTCATCACTTAGGATCCCCTCAGATCCCCCAGGCACCTGAGGGTTGTCTGTGCCCCAAGCACCCCCCTTTGGCACCCTTTTCCTCCCTCCCTGCCTGCTCTGTCCTGGTTGGGGCCGCGTGGGGAAGAGGCTGGCCACTGAATCCACTTGGAGCATGGAGGGGACAGTCCCCCGAGCCAAAAGCACAGAGCAGGGGCCAGGGTCTCTCTGTTGCTGAGCCTCCTGCCCTGGAGAGAACAGTCTCAAGAATGGGAACCACATCATTCTACAGCAGGGGGGCCAGTGAGCCCTCCCCTCAGCTCCTTCCCAGCTCCTGTGAGAGGCCCACGGCCGCAGGTGGTTGAGAAGGAAAGTGGTCAGGGTGCCATTACCTGTCCCCTCTGCCCTACATGGACAGCTCCACCCTCACTTTGGGAAGCACCTCACAGACCCTCTCCCCCAAAACACACACACCAGCCAAGCTGAAAGGGCCTTTTGAGGCAATCTAACCCGAATTCCTTGTTATGCACTTGGAGAAACTGAGGCCCAGGCAGAGGGATCCTTTCATCACACAGACAGTTGCTCTGATGGCAGTGATGAGGCCTCAGACCTTTTTCTCTCTGAAACTCACCTACTACGCAACCAGCAAGCTGCACCAAAAAGGAAGGCCGAGTCCCAAACCAGCCCCTACCCCACCCGTCCTCTGTATCAGCCTGCAGCTTTTAGATTCTAGACAGGGGCCGGGCCATCCTGTTTACTCTTGGCCAGAGGGACTTATCGCAGAGGTAACCACATTCTCCCATGATTAAATAAAAACAGCCACACTTCCAGATATTCACTCATTTATTTATTATTTATACCACACCTACTTCCAAAAAAAGCATTTGAGGCGGCTCACAACAAAAGCTACACATACAGCAGGACTGTCAAAGCGAGTACACGTCCACACCGCCAGAAGCTTTCATGACTGCAGACTATGGGAGGAATTTTGTTTTCTAAGGACAAAGATGTCTTTGGCTTCAAGCACTTGAGAGTCAGGTTTTGAGTGTGGACATTTTAAGGTGCCTGGTCAGGTCAAGAAGTGAAAATTGGAGCATCTGGGTCGGGCGTGGTGACTCACACCTGTCATTCCAGCAGTTTGGGAGGCTGAGGCGGGCCGATCACGAGGTCAGGAGTTCAAGACCAGCCTGGCCAACATGGTGAAACCCCGACTCTAGTAAAAATACAAAAATTAGCCCAGCGTGTTGGCGGGCGCCTGTAGTTCCAGCTACTCGGGAGGCTGAGGCAGGAGAATCTCTTGAACCTGGGAGGCGGAGGTTGTGGTGAGCCGAGACCATGCCACTGCACTCCAGCCTGGGCAACAGAGTGAGACTCCATTTGGAAAAAAAGAAAAAAAGAAAGAAAGAAAATTGGCACCTCTAATAAAGTGCAGGCATAGGCTGGGTGCAGCGGCTCACGCCATAATCCCAGCACTTTGAGAGGACAAGGAGGGAGAATCACTTGAGCCCAAGAGTTTGAGAGGAGCCTGGGCAAGAAAATGACACCCCACCTCTACAAAAACATTGAAAGAATTTTAAAATAAATAATTAGCTGGGTGTGGTTTGCTCACACCTGTGGTCCTAGCTACTCTGGAGGCTGAGGTAGGAGGAACGCTTGAGCCCAGGAGGTTGAGGCTGTAGTGAGCTGTGATCACACCCCTGCACTCCAGCCTGGGTGAAAGAGTGAGACCCCATCTCAAAATAAAAACAAAAATAAAATAAATACAATACAATACAATACAATAAATAGGCTGGGCACAGTGGCTCACGCCTGTAATCCCAGCACTTTGGGAGACCAAGGCGGGTGGATCACCTGGAGGTCAGGAGTTCGAGACCAGCCTGGCCAACATGAAGAAACCCCATATCTACTAATAATACAAAAAATCAGCCAGGCGTGGTGGCTCATGCCTATAATCCCAGCACTTTGGGAGGCCGAGCCAGGTGAATCACCTGAGGTTGGGAGTTCGAGACCAGCCTGAACAACATGGGGAAACCCCATCTGTACTAAAAATACAAAAAAATTAGCTGGGCATGGTGGTGCATGCCTGTGATCCCAGCTACTCGGGAGGCTGAGGCAGGAGAATCGCTTGAACCTGGGAGGCGGAGGTTGTGGTGAGCCGAGATCGCGCCACTGCACTCCAGCCTGGGCAACAAGAGTGAAATTCCGTCTCAAAAATAAATAAATAAATAAATAAATAAATTGATTTAAAACAATAAAGTGCAGGGATAGATGCCAAAGGTAGGAAAAGAGCCCAAGAGCAGGTACAGGAGTCCACATTCAGAATGTCATTCCTCATCTATTTAAGCAGCTTTGTGGAGAACCCGTTATGCCAAGCTCCCTATACAGATCGATAAGACATAATCCCGCTCCCTATACAGATCGATAAGACATAATCCCTTCTCCCTATAGGGACCACTGCACTCCAGCCTGGGTGACCAGAGTGAGACTCTGCCTCGACAACAACAACAACAACAACAAAAGCACTAGCACGTAAAATTTGACTCGGGTAATCACAGCACTTCTCAGACTGTGGCTGCGCAAGACTCGCCTGGAGGATCTTGTTCAAACGCAGATTCTGATTCACTGGGTGCAAGGTGGGGCCTGAAATTCTGCGTTTCTAGCAAATTCTCAGCTGATGCCAATGCTGTTGGTCCGTGGACCTCAGCTGAGCCGAATCAACTACCCAAAGTTCATTTCTCTTATTTCTTGACCACAGAAGCCTGATTGTACCTAGCCACAGGGGATGATCCATGACTGGCCGAAATTAATCCTGCAATCCTCTTCCCCTTGTCAATCGTTAGTCCTGGATGGTGGGGCCCATGACTTGGCCAATTCATCGTATATAAGGAAATCCCTGCTGGGTGCTTCACGGTAAGGATTTTCCGTCTGAAAAAAGATACACTCATGAATAAAAGGTGCTTTCCCCCACCGCCTTTCTTCCTTCTTGGATGCTGAGCTGTGAGGATGTGATGCTTGAGGCTGCAGCCACTGTCTGGTTGCCAGGAGTGCCAGACAGTGGGCAAGGTGAACCCCTTGGCAGTCACACGTGGAGAGGGTTTTCCAAGGAGCCTTTTATGGTCCATCGTAGTGAAGCAAGTCATCCATCATTCGCGTTTCCGCCGTATCTGGTGCTGAGCACTGTGATTGCCGATCCACCATTTTATTCGTTTGGATGTGTTCAGCTGCAAGTAACAGATTGCCTCACTAACCGTGGCTTAAGCAACAGAGACATTTAATTACGTCTCAGGGCCGGGCGCAGTGGCTCACACCTGTAATCCCAGCACTTTGGGAGGCCGAGGCAGGTGGGTCACCTGAGGTCAGAAGTTCGAGACCAGCCTGCTCAAAAAGTTGAAACCCCATCTCTACTAAAAATACAAAAATTAGCGGGGCGTGGTGGCGGCGCCTGTAGTCCCAGCTACTCAGGAGGCTGAGGCAGGAGAATCACTTGAACCCGGGAGGTGCAGGTTGCAGTGAGCTGAGATCGCACAGCTGCACTCCAGCCTGGGCGACAGAGCGAGACTCCATCTTAAAAAAGAATAATAGGCCGGGCGCGGTGGCTCACGCCTGTAATCCCAGCACTTTGGGAGGCCGAGACGGGCGGATCACGAGGTGAGGAGATCGATACCATCCTGGCTAACACGGTGAAACCCCGTCTCTACTAAAAATGCAAAAAATTAGCCAGGCGAGGTGGCGGGCGCCTGTAGTCCCAGCTACTCGGGAGGCTGAGGCAGGAGAATGGCGTGAACCCGGGAGGCGGAGCTTGCAGTCAGCCGAGATCGCGCCACTCACTCCAGCCTGGGGGACAGAGGGAGACTCTGTCTCAAAAAAAAAAAAAAAAAAGCAGAAACTATTCACTTCTGCTGAGTCAGTTCCTGGATGGGGGCCACAGAACCGGCTGGCAGGTCTACACAGTGCTATCTGGTTGTTAGAAACGCAAAAACCTGAGAGGACATCTCCAAAGGCCAATCTTCGGTTCCCAGTAGTGAAGTTACCCTCAAGACTCACTGGGGAAGCTGCAACTCTCAGGGCCTCCAGAACAATGGCTGGGAATATTTAGCATTCCAGCCGCTCTCATCTGACCTGGTGGCTGGTGGCCTTTCATTTGTTTTGTGAGAACAGTTTAGCCTTCTAGGAAGGGCTCTCATATAAACGATACACTAAATCCCTTCCCAAAGAGAGCTCAGCCTGTGCCCGGGAATGAACAAAGACGGTCTCGAGGTTAGAAGCAAGCTGAGTCAGCTGGGTCTGATCTTATTCACTGTCGTAATTTTCTGTTATGCTTTTTGCAAAGGTGGTTTCACAAGAAGGGTCTTGAAGGATGAGTCAGAGTTTACTGGTCAAGCAAAGGAGGACAGGCACCCGAAGCAGTGGGCGGCTCACAGGGAAGCCCGGGGCAAGAAGGAAACTGCAGTTAGAGGCTGGGGGCCGAGGAGGCCGCTGGGGAGGTCCGCAGAACACGGGGGGTTTGCCAGCCTGGTAAGGAGTGTGGACTCGGTGGGGGGCAGCAGGGAGACGGCGAGGGAATCTAGCAAGGGGTAGAAGTCGGAACTGGAAGAAGTCAAGCAGGTTATGAAATATCAAGGTGCTTGGGCCACAGGAGGAAAGGTGAGTGCTGGGAACAAGTTGAAGGGACCCAGAACCACCGAGAGGAAGCCCGAATCTCTGTCAACACTTGTTCGTCCATGAATTCCTCACCTTCTTTGGGCCTTCACTGGGTGCTCCCTGCTTTGCTGGAACCAGTCACCCTTCGGCATGAAAATCATGCAGAAAATCAGCAGCTGTTGGGGAAACCCTGACAAAGATCAAGACCCCCTCAGAAAGAATGCAGCACGTCCAGCACTTCGGAGCTTCTCGCCAGACCTTTCATGGTACAGATGGGCAAACTGAGGCCCCGAGAAGGGCTATGAGCCGATCAGGCCGCACAGCTAACTGGGGACAGAGCAGGACTGGAACCTTCTTATTCTGATCCTTGAACCAGCGATCAGCCCCCACTACCATGAGTTCCTCCCATGACCACACATGGCCGTGGATCAAACAGAACAAACCAGAGGTTAACACGGCCCCATTTCCCCACAAACGAGACAAGGTGTTTGAAGCACATGAATACGGCCTGTCCCCCAGAGTGAGGAAGTTCAAGATAAAAATCATGAAGCCCATACTGATTATTTTAAACACTGTTTCAGAATTCCTAAGAAACTAAGCTTCTATTAAAATACAAACAAGCTTTGAAGTCGTTTGACGATAAAAGGTATTTTCTGGGCCAAGCCTGGTGAGGGGGAAGGCTTACAGTGTTTTGAAACAAACTTTGGAGAGCTCATCATGGTTTGAAAAGAGTCAGATAATAGATCACAGACATGTTTGTCTCAGCCCGGCCGAGACAACACACTCCATCCTCAGAGTCTTGTGCAATCGCTCACATCATACAGTCCCAACGTACAGAAGTGCCGGGATCTGTCAAGACCCACAACCCCAGAGCCAGACGGCCTGGGTTCAAATCCCAGCTTGCTACTCACCAGCCTAGGTGAGTCTCCTGACCTCTCTGTGCTTGGTTTCCTCATCTGTAAATAGGATAATATTAGTCACCTGTTCCTAGGGCGGATTTGAAGATTAAATGAGTTCATGTGAAGGGTGTAGAGCGGCGGTTGTGCTTCCTTGGTGTTAGCTATCATTATTCGTTCCACAAATCTCGATGGGGAGAAATATCCCAGCAGCATCCGGCCTGACGGGTCCTCCTCAGTCACGGACCACTTACCTATGAGTAGATGGCTTGCTACTAAGTATGGTGGCCCTAACTGTTGACTGGGACACAGGGAGGCCCCACCCCAAAACTACTGAGGCAGACTCTGCATTTTAACGAGATTCCAAGGGGACTCAGGCACACACTGAAGATGGAGGAGCACTGGACGAGGCTGCGGAAATGAGCACTAAAGGTGTCTCCAAGTAGAGTGGCCTTGACCTCTTTGCAGCCGGGACCCCAACGGCCCTCCTGCCTGCTGGAGAGATGGGACCACCCGGACTCCTGCCTTCCCCAGGACTCGATGTCTGGATGCCACTTCCATGGCCCTGTCTTCCCTGTGGGTCTGAAGGGTAGGGGGACATGGGAGACCCTGGCCTGGCCTTCAGTTTACCTGGAACAGGGAGTTGGTGCGTCTTCCGTGGAACCTCAAGTTTTGCTCTCGGGTTTTGCTTGGGAGCTGCTTCTACAAATCCCTGTGGCGTGTAGAGCTAAAGGCAGTTTCCCCAAAAGCCACCCAAAGGCCAGCTCACCCCACTGCGGAGACGGTCACGGGCTGGCTGTGGGGATGACTGATCTTCAGAGCCAGGTTCTGAGTAGTTGGGGTCATCTAAAAACCCTCGGCAAAACACAGGATGAGCCATTCATTCGTTCTCTCTAGTAACTTATTTTTATTTTTAGAGACGTGTTCTTGCTATATTGCCCAGGTTGGTCTCAGACTCCTGGACACAAGCAGTGCTCCTGCCGTGGCATCCTGAGTGGCTGGGATTACGGGGGTGCGCCACCCCACTCAGTCAGTAACCTTCTTCCTTTTTTTTTTTGAGATAGGGTATGAGGATAATTCTTCAGGTCCTACTTTGGTCACCTGGCAGAAAGATAAATAAAGATCTAAAGTAAAGAGACATGTTCATCCTGAGAATGATGTTGCAATACATTTTCCTGATACAGCAAATTCTTCCCTTGGCTTAGAAGGCGATGCTTGTGTGGCCCAGAGACTGCGAGAGTGGCAGAATGTTAGCCGCGGCTCACAGGAAGGCGGTCATTATACCAACCCATGATTCTGCGGGTCAGCTTCCTTCCGTGAAATTCCCTGCCGAAGGCCTGCAGTTATCTTCCATGTGGGTTTGGGGAAACTGGGGTGTCCCCTTCCTGATCTTCGGTCTGGCTTCCTGTCAGCTGTCGGCGTGGGAGACGCACCCTGGATGTTCCTTCTGTCTTGCACACGTCCAGCCCAACCGGGCGCCCACCTGGGCTGAGAGCCAAGGGGTTGAGGGTGGAGAGGGCAAGAGAGGGAGGCTATTTGCTTGACTTTCACCTCTGGGCCTCCCTTAGTGCCCGGCGAGGCCCCATGCCAACCTCCAGGCTGGGGGATCCAGCGTGGCCCCCACTTCTGGGCTCCGCTCTCTCTCCCTTGACTGTGAGGGGGGACAAGGTGGATCAAGGTGGATACGGCATCTGCCTCCATCCCTGGGACCCCTGCCTGGCCCCTGGCTCTGCGGGGTGCTAGGACTGCGTAGCCTGTGTCCTTTGGGTGGGAGCTGCTTAGCCCAAATCTCATCTACAGTAAGTGCACATTCCCGCAGTGTTGTGGAGAGAACCAAACCTCCAGGCCAAAGCACTCCCGACACAAACAAATCCTCAAAGTGCGCCGGGTGCGGTGGCTCAAGCCTGTAATCCCAGCACTTTGGGAGGCCGAGACGGGCGGATCACGAGGTCAGGAGATCGAGACCATCCTGGCTAATCCAGTGAAACCCCGTCTCTACTAAAAAATACAAAAAACTAGCCGGGCGAGGTGGCGGTGCCTGTAGTCCCAGCTACTCAGGAGGCTGAGGCAGGAGAATGGCGTAAACCTGGGAGGCGGAGCTTACAGTGAGCTGAGATCTGGCCACTGCACTCCAGCCTGGGCGACAGAGCGAGACTCCATCTCAAAAAAAAAAGAAAAAAAAAAGCAAATCCTCAAAGTGTCTTAGAATGAAATGGACATGGACATTATGCTTTTGGAGTAAAAACCTAAGACTCAAAATTCAATAAGAATGGGTATACTTCCAGTGTGAACAGGGCTGTCTCTGCTCATCCCATGAAGGGTTAAAATTTTATTCTATTTTTGAGATAGAGTCTCACTCTGTCGCCCGGGCTGGAGTGCAGTGGTGTGATCTCGGCCACCTCCTGGGTTCGTGATTCTCCTGCCTCAGCCTCCCAAGTAGCTGGGATTACAGATGCACCCCACCACGCCCAGCCAATTTTTGGATTTTTAGTAGAGACGGGGTTTCACGTTAGCCAGGCTGGTCTCGAACGCCTAACCTTAGGTGATCCGCCCGCCTCGGCCTCCCAAGGTGCTGGAATTACAGGCATGAGCCACCGTGCCCAGCCCATGAGGGTTTTTTTGCTCCAGCCTCCATGGGCACCAAGCACTGGGCCTGTTACGAAAAGCCTCCCGGGTTCACAGTCCCAGCAGGGAGGGGCATCGGGTTCAGTCCTTCCATGGGGAACAGCCGCTGGAGCCCCCAGCATCTGGCCTGGACCCGCTTGATGGAATCCAGCCTCCTTCTAATCATTCTTTTTGTTGTTGTTCAGTCCCTTCCTGTTAATTTTTGTATTTTGTATCTTAACATTCATAAATGTAATTATGATAAAATAGACAATTTGGCACAGTGCTTCACATCTGTAATCCCAGCACTTTGGGAGACTGAGGTGGATGGATCACGAGGTCAGGAGTTCAAGACCAGCCTGGCCAATATGGTGAAACCACATCTCTACTAAAAATACAAAAATTAGCTGGGTGTGGTGGTACACGCCTGTAACTTGGGAGGCTGAGGCAGAAGAATTACTTGAACCCTGGAGGCGGAGGTTTCAGTGAGCCGAGATTGTGTCACTGCTCTCCAGCCTGGGCAACAGAGAATGACTCCATCTCAAAAAAAAAAAAAAAAAAGAAAAAGAAAAAAAAAGAAAGGCCGGCGCAGTGGCTTACGGCTGTAATCCCAGCACTTTGGGAGGCCGAGACAGGTGGATCACCTGAGGTCTGGAGTTCGAGACTAGCTTTGCTAACATGGTGAAACCCCATGTCTACTGAAAATACAAAAAAATTAGCTGGTAGTGGTGGTGGGCGCCTGTAATCCCAGTTACTCGGGAGGCTGAGGCAGGAGACTCGCTTGAACCTGGGGGGCAGAGGTTGTAGTGAGCTGAGATTGCGCCACTGCACTCCAGCCTGGGCAACAAGAGTGAAACTCCGTCTCAAAAAAAAAAAAAAAAGAATAGACAATTTACGAATGAGCCAATAATTTGGTGGAACTTATCTCATGAGCTAAACCTATTCAGAGTAAGAGTTCCTGGTTTCAGTGCACCTGAGTTAGGGCCAAGGAAGTTTTGTAAGTCCTATTAAAAAATGTAAATTGGCCCAGCATGGTGGCTCATGCCTATAATCTCAGCACTCTGTGAGGCTGAGGTGAGAGGGCCAGCCTGGGCAACATGGTAAGATCTCATCTCTACTAAAACCCAAAGAAACAAACAAATTAGCTGGGCATTGCACCTGTAGTCCCAGCTACTTGGGAGGCTGAGGCAAGAGGATCACTCGAGCCCCGGAGGTTGAGGTTGCAGAGAGCAGTGGTCATGCCTCTGTACTCCAGTCTAGGTGGCAGAAAGAGAACCTGTCTCAAAAAAATTAATTAATTAAGAGAATAAAAATGTAAGTTGGAGTATCTTTGCTGACGAGAGAGGAAAGTGTCTTAGTTGAGATGGTTTCTCCTCCCGAGAATGTCCACCCCTCAGCCCTGAGGCTGAGCCCTGCTGGATATCTGTGGGAGACTCTGTTTGGAGTAAACAGCTCCTGCCTCAGGGACAGAGAGAGGGAGGAACAGGAGAAACAGCTTGGGAATTCTTCCCTTCATTGTCAAGGCCCCTTAACCTCTGCCACATGGTCTGGAACAATCCTGTGTAGGTCATGGAGGACTTAGGAAGCTGAGTTTGATTCCCACTTGGCTCTGACATGATTATTTATTTATAGTTCCAACCCTTGGCCACTGGTTAAGCTCTTGCCACGTGCCAGGCCCTGGGCAAGGTGTTTTAGCCACACTGTGGTTTATAGCTCCGAAAGCCTTATGAGGAAGGAGCTATTATTATGCACACGTGTAACACCACAAAACAGGCTGGAGACAGTCAGTAACTTCGTTGCAACTTTAATTTCCCGCCTGAACTTAGCCACACTAGCTCCACATGCTTTGTCTGTCTTGGGGTCTGGTTTTTGTTTTCAGAATAGTGTATATAACATATATAAATGGTTTAAAGAATTAGAACATATTTTGTATGCAAATAATTTTTTGATTATGTATGTTAAAATATGTTTGTAGCTTGATTTTTGCTTTCTTTATGGAATCTTTTAATAAATATCACTGCTGAGTTTTTTAATAGAATAGAATGTATCAATAATCTTCTTGTATGGCTCGCACATTTTATGTCTGATTTTGAAAATCACTTCCAGCCAGGCACGGTGGCTCACATCTGTAATCCCAGCACTTTGTGAGGCTGAGTTCTGTCTCTACTTAAAAACAGAAACAGGGCCGGGCGCGGTGGCTCACGTCTGTGATCCCAGCACCTTGGGAGGCGAGGGGATCATGAGGTCGGGGGATCACAAGGTCAGGAGACCATCGAGACCAGCCTGGCCTACATGGTGAAACCCCGTCTCTACTAGAAATACAAAAAATTAGATGTGTGTGGGGGCGGGCGCCTGTCATCCCAGCTACTTGGGAGGCCGAGACTGGAGAATTGCTTAAACCCACAAGGCGGAGGCTGCAGTGAGCCGAGATCACGCCACTGCACTCCAGCCCGGGTGACAGAGCAAGACTACGTCTCAAAAAACAAACACACACAAAAAAAACTGGAGTCTCGGCCGGGTGCGGTGGCTCAGGCCTGTAATCCCAGCACTTTGGGAGGCCGAGACGGGCGGATCACGAGGTCAGGAGATCAAGACCATCCTGGCTAACACGGTGAAACCCCGTCTCTACTAAAAAATACAAAAAACTAGCCGGGCGAGGTGGCGGCGCCTGTGGTCCCAGCTACTCGGGAGGCTGAGGCAGGAGAAGGGCGGGAACCCGGGGGGCGGAGCTTGCAGGGAGCGGAGACCCGCCCCCCGCCCCCCACCGGGGGCGACAGACCCACACCCCGTCTCAAAAAAAAAAAAAAAAAACAAAAAAAAAAACTGGAGTCTCTGAGCCTACTGTGGCTCAGGAGGCTGCCCAACTTAAAAAAAAAAAAAAAGTCGGGGGTGGGAAAGGAAAAAATAATTTCCTATCCCAACGTAATAAGATATTTTTCTATATAGTTTTTTTCTAAAAGGCTTATGGTTTGACCTTTCCCATTCACATCTTTAAATCACCCGGCATTTTATTTTTATGTTTGAGGTGATATAGGGAAGATGCTTGTGACATCTATTATACTAAGTTATGGCAATGTTTGTACTCTCTAAACTCACCGGGTACTACACAAACAAAGCTTACTTCCTTCAATTCAATTGTGTAAGGTTTTATTTAGTGTCTGTTGTGGGATTATCTAGAAACAGGGTAGGCCCTCTCTAAGGAAAAAAAAAATTACGGATCGCTAAAGTTTTGAATCATTAATTAGGAATGCACTGTGAAGAGGACGATCACACATTTTCTGGCATCCTGATCTATCGTTTTCACATAGAAAGAGGTGTATATAGGTTCTGTGGGCCTTTGGGGGTTCCCATTCTCACTTCCTTTCTTATGAGTGTGGTGAGCATTGGTGGGGTGTGGGGGTGAGTCTTGGGTGAGTCTCAGGTTTTTGTTCTCATTAAATTATGTTACTTTTCTTTCACTGCAGAGATATGCTACGGTCCAGAAATTTTTCTTAAGATCCCACAATGATCCTCTACTTTTTCACAAGTAGAGAGAGGTGTTTCAGACTAGTACGGTACTGTGCGGCTAGTTGCTTCTACGATGGCTGTGAACGTGGTTGCAATCAACTAGGCCATGTTTGGGTTATGTCAAACAATGGGCTTACCATAAGCCTACCATTGCCACTCCAAGCTGATAGCCTGTCGTGTTTGAATTTGTAAAGACAACTAACTTGGGAAGTTCTTTCTCGTCCAATATGGAAAATTCCTTTTATTTTTAAATCACTGTTGTGTATGTTTAAGCAGAGGTTTTTTTTTTCTTTTTTTTGTTAACCTATAAATACATACAGAGGCTTCTAAAAGGCCTTTGTGGTCCCTGGGGAGCCGTACTCTTAATGCAACAAAAGTGGCACTTGAAATATATAATTATTATATGTAAAAAATAGAAAAGGGAACGAAAATTAGCTGGGCATGGTAGCATGCACCTGTAATCCCAGCTATTCAGGAGGCTGAAGCAGGAGAATTACTTGAATCAGGGAGGCAGAGGTTGCAGTGAGCCGAGATCAAACCATTGCACTCCAGCCTGGGTGACAGAGCAAGACTCTGTCTCAAAAAATAAAATAAAAAATAAAAAAGGGGAAAAAAGGAATGTGTCCTCATGCCTCTTTCCAGTCAATTCCTACTGCTCCCGCTACCCACCTCCTAACCAAAAGGCAACCGTTTTGCAGCTTGCACTTTTTTTAAAGGCAGAGTCTCTCTCTCAGTGGCACGAACGCAGCTTATTGCAGCCTCAACCTCCTGGGCCCAAGTGATCCACCTTGGCCTTCACCTAGCTGCAACAATCCTTCTTCAAAGGGCTCCGTGGACCTCGGTTTGTGTATCCACAGGTGATGAGGAGGGATGAGATGGGCGGTAAAGATCTTTCGCTTCCTAGCTCCGATGCTCAAGAGGCCCACGTGGGCAAATAAATATAATGTGCATAAACCTGAAAATATTTTTGTAAATAACCAACCAATAGTTCATGATGGGTAACTCCAGTAAACAAAAAAGAAAAGAACCACGCAAAGATACTGAGGGAGAGGCACCACAGACCAATAAATCCTTGCAAAAGAAAAGCTGCTTTGGGCCGGGCGCAGAGGCTCACACCTGTAATCTCAGCACTTTGGGAGGCCAAGGTGGGCTGATCACTGGAGCCTGGGACTTCAAGACCAGCCTGGGAAACATGGTCAAATCCTGTCTCTACAAAAAGATACAAAAAATAAATTAGCAGGGCGGGTGTGGTGGCGTGTGCCTGTGGTCCCAGCTACTCGGGAGGCTGAGGTGGGAGGATGGCTTGAGCCCAGATGTCGAGGCTGCCAAGATCATGCCACTGCACTCCAGCCTGGGTGAGTGAGACCCTGTCTCAAAAAGAAAAAAGAGAGAAAAAAGAAAAACCTTTTTTTTTTTTGAGATGGAGTCTTGCTCTGTGCCCCAGGCTGGAGTGCAGTGGCGCAATCTCAGCTCACTGCAATCTCTGCCTCCCGGGTTCACACCATTCTTCTGCCTCAGCCTCCAGAGTAGCTGGGACTACAGGCGCCCGCCACCACGCCCGGCTAATTTTTTGTATGTTTAGTAGAGACGGGCTTCACCGTGTTAGCCAGGATAGTCTTAACCTCCTGACCTCGTGATCCACCCGCCTTGGCCTCCCAAAGTGCTGGGATTACAGGCGTGAGCCACCGCGCCTGGCGAAAAGCCACTTTTTAAATATACTTAATAAACTGTAGTGTAAAAGGATGGTTCATATAATATGCTACTTAAGCAGTAATTGCATTTTAGAGCATAGACTAGAAAAGTGGACAAATATGTTATTCTGGTGGGAGGTGAAGCAAATAATAAAATTAAGTTATATCAACATAAAAGCAGTGTGATCTCGGTAACTAGAGTAGTTTTATGCTTGAAACTCAGCATCTACCATGCATGGTATAAGTTGGAAATCCAGAACATTTCTCATCTGACAATAGATTACCAGGATGTGCTTGGTCAACAGACTCAAGACCAGATTCCTTTAAAAATAAAGATGGAACTTCCAGTGGAGACCGGAGGACAGAGAGCTCTTTCCCCCGAAAAGGCAGCTCCTCTCACTTGCCCCACAGACCAAAAATATTCTAGAGAAAATTGTACCCAAGTAAATAGCTGTTACGACTACGGTTAAAAAAGAAAAGAAAGTTAAAGGTATGTTTAAAGACACATTCATGCCTGGGCATGGTGTCTCACACCTGTCATCCCAGTGCTTTGGGAGGCCAAGGTGGGAGGATTGCTTGAGGCCGGGAGTTTGAGACTAGCCTGAGCAACAGAGCGAGACTCCATCTCTACAAAAAATTTAAAAATTCGGCCAGCTGCGGTGGCTCACGCCTGTAATCCCAGCACTTTTGGAAGCCAAGGCGGGCGGATCACGAGGTCGGGAGATCGAGACCATCCTGGCTAACATGGTGAAACTCTGTCTCTACTAAAAATACAAAAAATGAGCCGGGTGTGGTGGCGGGCACCTGTAATCCCAGCTACTCGGGAGGCTGAGGCAGGAGAATCCCTTAAACCCGGGAGGCGGAGGTTGCAGTGAGCCGAGATTGCGCCACTGCACTCCAGCGTGGGTGACAGAGCAAGACTCCGTCTCAAAAAGAAAAAAGAAAAAAAAAAGAAACTCATTATTGTGAATGTTTAAAACCTTGATCGGCTTTGAAGATTTTGCAGCTTTTCCTACCCAAGCCAGACCCCGGGCTTTCCCCTCTTGCCTAATGTGAGACTTCAGAGGGAAAACAAAAAAGCTCGGCTTTGGCAAAAGTCCTTTCAGAGTGATGAAAGTTCAATGCCAAGTACTTCTGGGAAGTCTGGTCTGGTTTGTTCCTCTTCAGTCGCTTGTGGATTTTTTTTTTTTTTTTTTACGATAGGGTCTCGCTCTAGGCTGGAGTGCAGTGGCATGATCTTGGCTCACTGCAACCTCTGCCTCCCACCTCAGCCTCCTGAGTAGCTGGGACCACAGGCGCCCAACACCACACCAGGCTAATTTCTGTGTTTTTGTCGAGACAGGGTTTCACCGTGTTGCCCAGGCTGGTCTTGGAGTTGTAATCTTTTATTTTTTTGAGATGGAGTTTCGCTGTTTGTTGCCCAGGCTGGAGTGCGTGGGCGCGATCTCGGCTCACTGCAACCTCTGCCTCCCGGGTTCAAGCGATTTTCCTGTCTCAGCCTTCTGAGTAGCTGGGACTACAGGTGTGCGCCACCACACGTGGCTAATTTTTGTATTTTTTCATTTGGGCAGGGCTGAAGTAAGAAGCAAGGATGGGAACTGGTGCAGGAACGATTAGGATTTCCGTATTTTCTCCCAGTCTCTAACTTTGATCAGTTTCTAGAAATTACCAGGTCTAGATGCATCCCCGAGAAGACAGTGTCCCGTCAGGGGAACCAGGAGGGTATAAGCCATTGTGGAGAGAAATACATTAGACTGTCAGAGACAGGCCACTTAACAACCTCGCCATACAACTGACAGAGGTTGGGTGTCTGGGAAGCAGACCAAGAGGGAGATTTGTGACCGGGAAGTTTATTAAAGATGACCTCAGGAGGCCGGGCACCATGGCTCATGCCTATAATCCCAGCACTTTGGGAGGCCGAGGTAGGTGAATCACCTGAGGTCGGCTGTTCAAGACCAGCCTGACCAACACGGTGAAACCCCGTCTCTACTAAAAATACAAAATTAGCCGGGCGTGGTGGCGGGCGCCTGTAATCCCAGCTACTCGGGAGGCTGAGGCAGGAGAATCGCTGGAACCCGGGAGTTGGAGGTTGCAGTGAGCGAAGATTGTGCCGCTGGGCTCCAGCGTGGGCAGTAAGAGCGAAACTCCGTCCCCCTCCCCTCTCCAAAAGAAAGAAAGAAAGGAAAAAAAAGCCCTCAGGATTAACACCGGTGAGGAGGCAGGGCTGCAGGATTAGGGGACGTTGGCCTGGAGCTCAGGAAACGAAGGCCTCAGCGTCTCTCAGCAGGAGTGACTAGAGCTGGGATGCGTCAGGAATATGCAGCTGTCCCTGGGGGGAGCGCGATCTTGGGTGACGCAGCCTCTTTAGCCTCCGGTGATCCTGGAGAGGGACTTCCTTTGTCCGGATATGGTCCATAATCATATGTCTATAACATATGTCCATAATCCCAGCACTTTGGGAGGCCGAGGCGGGAGGATTGCTTGAGCCCAGGAATTTAAGACCAGCCTGGGCAACATCTCAAAAACAAACAAACAAAAAAACCCCATAATTGTTATACTGGCTACCATTTACTGAGCGCTGCTATAGGCTGTGTGGCTAATTATTTTACATAGATCATCTTCATCCTCAGAGCAACTCTGTGAAGTAGGTACTGTTTTATGGATAAGAAAATAGGCTCAGCCGGGCGCGGCGGCTCACGCCTGTAATCCCAGCACTTTGGGAGGCCAAGGCGGGCGGATCACGAGGTCAGGAGATCGAGACCATCCTGGCTAACACGGTGAAACCCCGTCTCTACTAAAAAATATAAAAAACTAGCCGGGCGAGGTGGCGGGCGCCTGTAGTCCCAGCTACTCGGGAGGCTGAGGCAGGAGAATGGCGTGAACCCAGGAGGCGGAGCTTGCAGTGAGCCGAGATCGCGCCACTGCACTCCAGCCTGGGCGACAGAGCGAGACTCTGTCTCAAAAAAGAAAAAAAAGTTATTACAAATTGCATCAAAAATAAGATGACCATTAATCAGGAGAAGCCAGACTTTTGTACTGAAACTCTAGGCAAGTTCTCAGGATCACTAGCTTCCAATAATAGCCACTACAATAAGTGCAATATTGAGTTCCATGTGGCTTTTCATGAGAACTTTTCTCAATGAAGGCGGATTGCATGATGCTAAAGAAGAATTTAGGCCGGGCACAGTGGCTCACACCTGTAATCCTAGCACTTTGGGAGGCCAAGGTGGGTGGACTACTTGAGGCCAGGGGTTTGAGACCAGCCTGGCCAACACGGCAAAACCCCATCTCTACTAAAAATACAAATTTTTTTTTTTTCTGTAAGGTATATAGTGATGTCCTCTCTTTCATTCTTGATGTTCATATATTGAACTTTTTCTCTTTTTTTGAGACGGACTCTCACTCTGTCACCCAGGCTGGAGTGCAGTGGTGCGATCTCAGCTCACTGCAAGCTTGGCCTCCCGGGTTCACGCCATTCTCCTGCCTCAGCCTCCCGAGTAGCTGTGACTACAGGCACTACCACCACGCTGGGTAATTTTTTTTGTATTTTTAGTAGAGACGGGATTTCACCGTGTTAGCCAGGATGGTCTTGATCTCCTGACCTCGTGATCCACCTGCCTCGGCCTCCCAAAGTGCTAAGTGCTGAGATTACAGGCGTTAGCCACCACTCCTGGCCACTTTTTCTCTTTTTAAAATGGTCAGTTTAGCAAAACTTTTGTCAATTTTTAAAAAAATTGAGACAGGGTCTCACTCTGCCACTCAGGCTGGAGTACAGTGGCTTGACCATCGGTTACTCCTCGGCTCAAGCAATCCTGCTTCAGCCTCCCAAGCAGCGAGGACTACAGGTTTCCATTATGCCTGACTAATTTTTTAAAATTTTCAGCCAGGCGTGGTGGCTCAGGCCTGTAATCCCAGCACTTTGGGAGGCTGAGGCGGGCGGATCACGAGGTCAGGAGATCGAGACTATCCTGGCTAACACGGAGAAACCCCGTCACCATTAAAAATACAAAAAATTACCCGGGCATGGTGTCAGGCGCCTGTGGTCCCAGCTACTCGGGAGGGTGAGGCAGGAGAATGGCGTGAACCTGGGAGGCGGAGGTTGCAGTGAGCCGAGATCGTGCCACTGCACTCCAGCCCAGGCAACAGAGCAACACTCCATCTCAAAAAAAAAAAAAAAAATTTCCTGTAGAGACTTGGGGGTCAGGAGTCTTGCTGTGTTGCCCAGGTTGGTGTCTAATTTCTGGCCTCAAGTGATCCTCCCACCCTGGCCTCCCAAAGTGCTAGGATGACAGGTGTGAGCGCCGGGCTGCTTTGTCAATGTTGTTGGTCTTTTCAAAGACACAACTTTCGTTCTCTTGAGTTTCTCTGTACTCGTTGTGTTTTCTTTTTAATACTTTTGGTCTTTTTTTGAGACAGGGTCTCACTCTGTCACACAGGTTGGATGGAGTGCAGTAGTGTGATTTTTGGTTTTGTTTTGAGACAGGGTCTCACTCTGTCACACAGGTTGGATGGAGTGCAGTAGTGTGATTTTTGGGTTTTTTTTGAGACAGGGTCTCACTCTGTCACACAGGTTGGATGGAGTGCAGTGGTGTGATGTTTGGGTTTTTTTTGAGACAGGGTCTCACTCTGTCACACAGGTTGGATGGAGTGCAGTAGTGTGATTTTTGGGTTTGTTTTGAGACAGGGTCTCACTCTGTCACACAGGTTGGATGGAGTGCAGTGGTGTGATTTTTGGGTTTTTTTTGAGACAGGGTCTCACTCTGTCACACAGGTTGGATGGAGTGCAATGGTATGATCACAGCTCACTGCAGCCTTGACCTTCCAGGCTCAGGTGATCCTCCTACCTCAGCCTCCTCAGTAGCTGGGATTATGGGCACGTGCCACTACACCTGGCAAATTTTTGTATTTTTTGTAGGCACAGGGTTTTGTCAAGTTGCCCAAGCTGGTCTCGAACTCATAGGCTCAAGCAATCTTCCTGCTTTGGTCTCCCAAAGTGCTGGGATTACAGGCATAAACCACCATGTCTGGCCGACTTGCTTTAGAGTTTTCATATGTGTGAACTAACCTGTGCACACATATAAATATATATACATAACCATCATGTACGTAACACACATACGTGATTCTTGTATAATACATACACACATAAACACATACATGATAATTAGTGTATATATACTTATATGTGAGTATATATATACACACAGTTGTTAATGTATATATATTTATATACGCATTAATATAAGCAAGAGAGAAGCGTGTGTGTGCGTGTAGACAACGGTGAGCTGCCTGGCTCCCTCCGCTTGCCATCCATTCAATCCCAGCGTACATGTAGAGTGGTTTCATGGTTGTAACCCATAGCCCCATGGGAAAAAATTTCCCTGTTAGAGCTCAGCGCTTATGTACAGTCCCTTTTATCTTTAGTCTCACAGTCATCACTCATTTCCAAAGTCACGTACACCAGCACTTCCTTCCATCCCCTTCAGTGCCCACCACTTCCCTTCCATCCCCTTCAATGCCCAGCACTTCCCTTCCTTCCCCTTCAATGCCCAGTACTTCCCTTCCACCCCCTTCAATACCCAGCACTTCCCTTCCATCTCCTTCAATGCCCAGCACTTCCCTTCCTTCCCCTTCAATACCCAGCACTTCCCTTCCTTCCCCTTCAATGCCCAGCACTTCCCTTCCTTCCCCTTCAATACCCAGCACTTCCCTTCCACCCCCTTCAACACCCAGCACTTCCCTTCCTTCCCCTTCAATACCCAGCACTTCCCTTCCACTCCCTTGAATGGTAGGTCATGATTGTAACATGGTGAGATTCTTAATCACAGTCTGCATTCCACCCTGGGACCCCTCCCACTCCCACTTTAACATTTGCATATATTAAGGTTGAAATTTGTGCTGTAGATAAGTTTGTGCTCTATGGATTTTGTTTGTTTGTTTTGTTTTAGAGACAGGGTTTTGCTCTGTCACGGAGGCTGGAGTGCTGTGGGAGAATCATAGCTCATGAACTTCTGGACTCAGGGGGTCCTCCTGCTTCACCCTCCTGAGTAGCTGGGACTGTAGGCACATGCCGCTCAGCCAGCTAATGTTTTCTTTGTTTGTTTGCTTGCTTGTTTTTTGTTTCTTTGAGATGAAGTCTTGCTCTATTGCCCAGGCTGGAGTGCAGTGGTGTGCTCTTGGCTCGCTGCATCTTCTGCCTCCCAGGTTCAAGTGATTCTCCTGCCTCAGTAGCTGGGACAGGCACCCCCCCCAACCATGCCCAGCTAGTTTTTGTATTTTCAGTAGAGATGGAGTTTCACCATGTTGGCCAGGCTGGTCTCGAACTCCTGACCTCAAGTGATCCGCTTGCCTTGGCCTCACAAAGTGCTGGGATTGCAGGCGTGAGCCACCGCGCCCGGCCAGTTCTATGGGTTTGACAAATGCAGAGTCTCGTGTACCAAATAGAAGAGTTTCACTGCCCTAAAATACCGTATATGGTTTACCTATTCAGCGTACCTCACTTTCTAAGCCTCTGGCAACCACTGATGTATTTTAAGTCTCTATAATTTCACCTTTTCCAGAATGTGGTATAAATAGAATCATTACAGTATATAGTCTTTTAAGATTGGTTTCTGGCTGGGCACGATGGCTCACGCCTGTAATCCCCGCACTTTGGGAGGCCAAGGTGGGTGGATCACTGGAGCCCAGGAGTTTGAGACCAGCCCTAGCAATATAGAAAGATCCTATCTCTACAAAAATTACAAAACAAGTAGCCAAGGGTGGGGGCTCTTGTAGTTCCAGCTGCAAGCTGAGGCAGGAGGATGGCTGGAGCCTGGGACGTAGAGGCTGCAGTGAGCCACGGCCACTCCACTGCACTCCAGCCTGGGCGACAGAGTGAGACCCTGTCTCAAAAAAAGAGAAAAGAACAAAAAGACTTATCAGGTAAAATGGCCCAGAATCTAAATTTATGGCCCTCACTAATCTCCTGTTTCTTGCGCTAATGGATTTATGGCCATGAGAAACTGTAGCAAAGTAAAGGTGTGCCTGGAAGGGACAGATGGACTCTGATTAATCTTATCAGTCTCCTGGCAATAGATAACCTTATATACATAAGCATTAAAACCAAATCCAAGTCCCATTTTGCTGACATTGAAGTGTTGTTGTCACAGAAAGGAAGGAGTCCTTCCTCTCTACATTTATAATCTCAATCATTCATTTGAGAGTTTTCGCTGGCCCTTTGTATTTTGCACCTGTTCCCAATAATCCAGATGGCACCGTGGGGGCCAAGGCCCTTGACTACCTGAAGTTTCACTAAAAAATCAATTCACAGCCTGGCACGGCGCCTCATCTCTATAATCCCAGCACTTTGGGAGGCCAAGGCGGGTGGATCACTCGAAGTCAGGAGTTTGAGACCAGCCTGACCAACATAGTGAAATCCCATCTCTACTGAAATTACAAAAATCAGCCGGGCGTGGTGCTGGGCGCCTGTAATCCCATCTACTTAGGAGGCTGAGGCAGGAGAATCGCTTGAACCCAGGAGGCGGAGATTGCAGTGAGCCGAGATTCATACCACTGCACTCCAGCCTGGGCGAGAAGAGCAAAAACTTTGTCTCAAAAAAAAAAAAAAAAAAAGAAATCAATTCACAAAAGGCAGATTGGTCTAACGTGGTGGCTCATGCCTGTAATCGCAGCACTTTGGGAGGCCGAGACGGACAGATCATTTGAGGCCAGGAGTTTGAGACCAGCCTGGCCAAAATGGTGAAACCTCGTCTCTACTAAAAATACAAAAATTAGCCAGGCGTGGTGGTATGCACCTGTAGTCCCAGCTACTTGGGAGGTTGAGGCAGGAGAATTGCTGGGAGGTAGAGGTTACAGTGAGCTGAGATTGTGCCACTGCACTCCAACCTGCGTGACAAAGACTCCGTCTCAAAAAAAAGGAGGGGGGTAGATTAACGGGAAAAGGCATACAAGCTCATTTAATATGCATACATGGGGAGAATCACAGAGTAATTCAGAGTAATCCTCCATCTCCCAACAGGGCACAGAATTTTATTCTGGCAAAACAGAGTATGGGGAAGGCGAGAAGAGGAATTCTGTTATTCCTAGGGGGAATTAATGGATCTGGGAACAGAGATTAACTTGTAAATAGTTACCTTTGACACTGAAAGGGTCAGTTCAGATGTGTTTACATTCTTGGTACTACAGGGAGGAGAAGGAGGGTCTGGATCATAGGCAGATAAGGAGCTTCAACTTGGGTCGGAAGGTGGAGAAGACCTCAAAGCTTCCTCAGTGCAGTATGTTAAAGTGCCATATTTTGAGGTATTGGTTTCCAAGTCAACACTACTAAGTGGTGCGGCACTGAAGATATTCTATTTCTCAGAATATGCTTTAGCTATCTCTTTCAATTTTGTTGTTTTTACTAAGAAAAGTATGCGTTTGGGTTGAAGTGCCAGAGGACAAGAGAGTCCCTTGGATGTTGGCTTTTGCATTTATTATGTAACTCCTGAACTTTTAACAAGTCACTTTTTCATTTAATTTTTCTATTTTTTTTTTCCTTTTAAGTAGGCCACATTTTTTAGAACAATTTTACAGAAAAATTGAGAAAATAGTACAGAGTCCCCACATACCCCTACGCTCAGTTACCTATTTTTTGTTTGTTTGTTTGTTTTTTGAGACGGAGTTTCGCTCTTATTGCCCAGTCTGGAGTGCAATGGCACAATCTCAACTCACTGCAACCTCTGCCCCCTGGATTCAAGTGATTCTCCTGCCTCAGCCTCCTGAGTAGCTGGGACTACAGGCACATGCCACCACGCCCGGCTGAGTTTGTATTTTTATTTTTATTTTTTTATTTATGTATTTATTTTGAGACGGAGTCTCGCTCTGTCGCCCAGGCTGGAGTGCAGTGGCCAGATCTCAGCTCACTGCAAGCTCCGCCTCCCAGGTTTATGCCATTCTCCTGCCTCAGCCTCCTGAGTAGCCGGGACTACAGGCGCCCGCCACCACGCCTGGCTAACTTTTTTTGTATTTTTAGTAGAGACGGGGTTTCACCGTGTTAGACAGGACGGTCTCGATCTCCTGACCTCGTGATCCGCCCGTCTCGGCCTCCCAAAGTGCTGGGATTACAGGCTTGAGCCACCGCGCCCGGCCTGAGTTTGTATTTTTAGTAGAGACGAGGTTTCTCCATGTTGGTCAGGCTGGTCTTGAACTCACGACCTCAGGTGATCCGCCCGCCTCGGCCTCCCCAAGTGCTGGGATTCCAGGCGTGGGCCACCGCACGGGCCTCAGTTCCCCTATCACTAACATGTCAGTGTACTATGTCCTTCTCGGTTATTTTTTATGCACTTATGTACATGTCAGTGTATCTCTAGAAACAGTTTTGTTTGCTGTGTCTAAGCCTCCTTCAAAGCTTTGCCTGGTGCCCTGCGGAGCAAAATCATTGCCCAGCACAGGCCACGTGACATGGAGCTGGGCCGAGCTGAAGACTCACTCTTTTCCAGAAGGACTGATTTGGGTGATGTCCTGAGGCGTTGAAGCAGGACGTGCCAATATCTCATTTCCCTCCTTGTGGAAACTTGAAACTCTCCTCAAGAGTGAGCGCTCATCTGAAAATTTGAACTGGAAATGCTGGGATTTGCTAGACGCTAATCACCAGCGGTACCCAGCTTTGTGATTAACTCCAGGACAGCCGGTTTGAAGAAGGTATTTCCTGATAAATAAGCTGGTTTCATCTGTGTCCAGGCACACACTGAGGCCAAAGGAGCTCCACTCCATAAACATTTATTAAATATTTCCAGGTGGCCCCAGGGAGGGACCCCCCGCCCTGGAAGACTGCCAGGACTGTCCCCGAATCTGTGCGCATGGTGCTGCGGGGGCGGGGAACGGAGGAGGCAGGAGCACCAGCTTTGGGAGGTGGGATGCTGCGTTCTCTCTGGGCAGCTTGCATTTGAGTAGGTCCTCCAGATGGAAGTGTCCAGCAGCACCTGAGAATAAAGATCTGGCATTTAGAGAGAGAAGTCATGCCCAGGCGCCATGGCTCATGCCTGTAATCCCAGCACTTTTGGAGGCCCAGGCAGGAGGATTACTTGAGGCTAGGAGTTGGAGACCAGTTTGGGAAACCTAGCGAGACCCCAAGAGAATTAGCTGGAGTGGCTCACACCTGTAATCCCAGCACTTTGGGAGGCTGAGGCGGGCAGATCACCTGAGGTCGGGAATTCAAAACCAGCCTGACCAACATGGAGAAACCCTATCTCTACTAAAAATACAAAATTAGCCAGGTGTGGTGGCGCACACCTGTAATCCCAGATACTCAGGAAGCTGAGGCGGGAGAATTGCTTGAACCCACGAGACGGAGGTTGTGGTGAGCCAAGATCATGCCATTGCACTCCAGCCTGGGCAACAAGAGCGAGACTCCGTCTCAAAAAAAGAAGAAAAAATTAGCTAGGGTGGTGGCATCTGTAGTCCCAGCTCCTTAGGAGGCCGTGGTGGGTGGATCGCCTGAGCCCTGGAGTTTGAAGTTACAGTGAGCTATGATCATACCACTGCGCGCCAGTCTGGGTGACAGAGTGAGACCCTGTCTCTAAATAAATAAAAAATTAAATTAAAAACAGAGATAAATCACAAATTGGTATTTGTACAGTGAGCAGAAGGAGAGTCAGAAGGAATCCGACCGATGTTGCAGAGATCCAAACGGAAGCGTGTGGGTATCAGACCTTCAACGCATCACGTGCCTGCCCTCACATAACTCATGGCATTCTCATATTTTCTGCCTAGCTAGTTCTCACAAGAATTCTTGGAAGTAGATAATGATGCAGCACTTCACTGGACCCTCCATGTCGGCCACTTGCCTGGATATCTAAATAGGAAGCAAGGATGCTTCTCTTCGTGTTTCAAAGGCCTTTGATGCTGCACAAGTGGAACGGCAGGATTCTGGAAGACCCCCCCTATGGAGCAGCTGATGGATAAGACGTCAGAGAGAACCTAGGGGACATTCTGAGGCCGGGCTTTACCACCAGGGCTGAAAACAGCCTGGCACACAGTAGACCCCTGGGTATATTCGTCATATTTACCCATGAACAAGGTGAGGAGAAGGGGAACATGAGCTGGTAAAGGCTCACTCGCTCACAGACTCGGAGCCTCTCTCTTCTGTGAACAAGTGGAAAATCAGAGGTATCCAGCTGTGGGTGCAGTGGCTCACACCTGTAATCCCAGCACTTCGGGAGGCCGAGGCGGGTGGATCACCTGAGATGAGGAGTTCAAGACCAGCCTGGCCAACATGGTGAAACCTCGTCTCTACTAAAAGTACAAAAATTAGCTGGGTGTGGTGGCGCACTCCTGTAATCTCAGCTACGAGGCAGGAGAATCGCTTGAACCTGGGAGGCAGAGGTTGCAGTGAGCTGAGATCACACCACTGCACTCCAGCCTGGGCGACACGAGTGAAACTCTGTCTCTCTCTTTCAAAAAAATTAAAAAATAAATAATAAAAATAAATAATATGTATGTATGTGTGTGTGTGTATGTATATACATATATATATATTTTTTTTTAAGAAACAAGGTCTCACTCTGTAGTCAAGGCTTGACTGCAGTGGCACAATCATAGCTCACCGTAACCCTGGACTCCTGGGCTCAAGCAATCCTCCTGCCTTGGCCTCCAAAGTGCTGGGATTACAGATGTGACACTGCATGGGGCTCACAGGAATGTTTAAGAAGCACTAGGCTAGGCTGGGTGCGGGGGCTCACGCCTGTGATCCCAGCACTTTGGGAGGCCGAGGCGGGCGGATCACGAGTTCAGAAGCTCGAGACCAGCCTGACCAACATGGTGAAACCCCATCTCTACTAAAAATGCAAAAATTAGCCAGGTGTGAGGCAGGTGCCTGTAGTCCCAGCTGCTCAGGAGGTTGGGGCAGGAGAATTGTGTGAACCCAGGAGGCGGAGGTTGCAGTGAGCGGAGATCGTGCCACTGCACTCCAGCCTGGGTGACAGGGCAAGACTCCGTTTCAAAAACAAAAAATAGAAGCACTAGGCTAGAGTCTAGCCTCTACCTGGATCTCAAAACCAACCTAACCTTTATTCATCTTACCATCTTACCACGCTGTAGGGAAACCTGCCTGTACCTTAACAAAGTCAAGGCTAGAGCCGGGCGTGGTGGCTTTCACCTGTAATCCCAGCACTTTGGGAGGCCGAGGAGGCTGGAAGATCCTTTGAGCTCAGGAGTTCAAGAATAGCCTGGGTAATATAGTGAGACTTCATCTCTACAAAAAAATTAAAAATTAGCCCTGCGCGGTGGCTCATGCTTGTAATCCCAGCACTTTGGGAGGCCGAGGCTGGAGGATCCCTTGAGCTCAGTAGTTAAAAAATAGCCAGGGCAACACAGTGAGACTCCGTCTCTACAAAAAAAAATTAAAATTTGACAGGTGTGGTGGCGGGTGCCTGTCGTTCCAGCTACTTGGGAGGCTGAGGCAGGAGGATCGCTTGAGCCCAGGAGCTTGAGGTTACAGTGAGCTATGATCATGTCACTGCATTCTGGCCCATACAGCAGAGCTGTCTCAAAAAGTACATAAATAAAATAAAGTCAAGGCTGGATTTCAGATCTGGGCACAGAAGTAGTCAGCCTGAAATAGCGGGTTGGAGGCGCCCTGGCTAGCAGGATTGCCAGAGCTGTCTGTCCCTTTGGAATTCTCTCTGCCATTGCCTACTTGGACTCGACCTTATTACAGAAGCCTACTCCCCTTCCTAGCATGTTGCTCAGGCTGGCCTCCGCCTCCTGGGCTCAAATGATCCTCCTGCCTCAGCACCTCCAAGTAGCTGAGAGTATAAACACGTGCCAGGGTGCCCAGATATGTTACTTCTGGGAAGCATTCTGGAGAATAGTTGTACCAGGCACACTGTACCTTATGACCTTGTCTTTATATATTGGGATCTTTTGTTTTGTGCTCCTGGCATCCAATTCAGCTATAAAGTTGACTCAAACCTTCCAAGGATGGGTATTGTTGTAAGGTCCTGGTTGGAGCCTGGCAGTACGTCAGTCTAACCTGAGTGCAGAGCTTCAACTACCTGCCTGCTACGACCGTATTTTCATATTTCCATACCTGAGATAGAGTAAAAAGTGGTTTTAATACAGAAACCTGGCCGGGTGTGGTGGCTCACACCTGTAATCCCAGCACTTTGGGAGGCTAATGAGGTAGGACTGCTTGAGCCCAGGAGTTTGAGAACAGCCTGGACAACGTGGTGAGATCCCCATCTCTATATCTCTTAACATTCACTAAAAAAAAAAAAATTGCAGAGATACGAAGTGAGGGTCTTGCTATTTAAAAGCTGTTCCACTTCCCGCCAATTCTTTTGTATTCTTCGCACTTCTACTTATTCATCTATAAAACAGGTATGATACCTATTTCACAGAATTGTTGGGGGCCAAAGTAAGATGCCACAAATATAAGCCCCCAGCTCAGTACCTGCACACCACGGCGCTCAGCGAACGTTAGTGCACTCTGACCCCTGGGCCCCCCAGCCCTGGGATATGGCTCTTCCTACCACTCAGGGGATTGTGTGAGATGAACCAAGCGAAGCCGGTCCAGCTCTCACAAATGTAACCACCATACAGCTGCCTCCTTGACCACGTTTCCATGTATAAGAAATCCACGTTTTGGCAGGAACGTTTTCCAAACCAAAGGAAAATTTGTCTACTGTGTATACGAAGCTGAAGAAACCAAAAGTTTCTGCTGATTTGGTACTTTTCCTGAATGCTAGATTTGCTGACTTGGGATTTAGATTTAGACGTCGGTATGCAAATGTTTTCTTCACATATTTCTTCATTTTTCCCATTGACATCATCAGTCACCCCCACTTCACAGTGTCCTTTTCAAAGGCCTCTTGCTTAGTCATTTTTTTAAAGGTAACCTTTGGCCATCTGGCGCCCAGTTTATCAGAAGTATTATTGTTTGAGGTCCCAGCCACAGAGGAAGGGAAACTCAGACATAAGTGAGAGTTGCAAGCTCAGATGTCAAAAGAAGATACAAATAGGAGGCGGGGTGCAGTGGCTGATGCCTGCAATCCTAGCGCTTTGGGAGGCCAAGGTGGGAGGATTGCTTGAGGCCAGGAGTTCAAGACCAGCCTGGTCAACATAGCAAGGTCCTGTCTCTATAAAAAACAGAAAGAAAGAGGCCAGGCGTGGTGGCTCACACCTGTAATCTCAGCACTTTGGGAGGCCGAGGTGGGCGGATCACCTGAGGTCAGGAGATCGAGACCAGCCTGACCAACATAGTAAAACTCTGTCTCTACTAAAAATACAAATTAGCTGGGCATGGTGGTGCATGCCTGTAATCCCAGCTACTTAGGAGGCTGAAGCAGGAGAATCGCTTGAACCTGGGAGTCAGAGGTTGCAGTGAGCGAAGATGGCACCATTGCCCTCCAGCCTAGGTAATAAGAGCGAAACTCCATACAAAAAAAGAAAGAAAGAAAGAAAGAAAGAAAGAAGGAAGAGGCAAATAAGAAAAACCTAACTGACTAATTTATATTTTGGAAACAAAGTTTTTTTTTTTTAACTTATTTATTTATTTATTTTTGAGACAGGCTCTCACTCTGTTGCCCAGTGTAGTATAGTGTATAGTGGCATGATTACGGTTCACTGCAGCCTCAAACTCTTGGGCTCAAGGGATCCTCCTGCCTCGGCCTCCCAAGTAGCTGGGACTTCAGGAGTGTGCCACCACGCCTGGCTAATGTTTTTTCTTTTTTTTCATATTTTTTGTAGAGACAGAGTTTTGCCGTGTGGCCCAGAAACAATGTTTAATATATACACATTCATACTATAATTTTATCAGTTCAATAACTCTCCTTATCAAAGGTAGGTACGCATTCTGGAAATTTAAGCAAATCAGCTAGCTTGCAAGGGCAATATGAATGCACTGCATTTCTGTCAAACAGTATCCAGAGATTTCTGGAGCATCAGTTGTGTAGCAGGACCAGCCGCAGACAAAACTCCTCAGACACTGGATTAAAGAAGGAAGAGGTTTTTTTATTTGGCCGGGAGCATCGGCAGACTCGTGTCTTAAGAGCCGAGCTCCCGGCTACAAACTCTTATTTTTAGAAATATCTGGGATTCTAGCCAGGCACGGTGGCTCACGCCTATAATCCCAGCACTTTGGGAGGCGAGGTGGGTGGATCAGGTCAGGAGTTTGAGACCAGCCTGGCCAACATGGCGAAACCCTGTCTCTACCAAAAATACAAAAATTAGCCGGGTGTGGTCACACGCACCTGTAATCCCAGCTACTCAGGAGGCTAAGGCAGGAGAATCCCTTGAACCCGGGTGTCGGAGGTTGCAATGAGCTGACATCACACCACTGCACTCCAGCCTCAGTGACAAAGTGAGACTCCGCTTCAAAAACAAAACAAAACAAAACAAAACAAAAAAACAAAAGTTTCGCTTTTGTTGCCCAGGCTGCAGTGCAATGGCATGATCTCGGCTCACTTCCCAGGTTCCAGCGATTCTCCTGCCTCAGCCTCCCGAGTAGCTGGGATTACAGGCGCCTTCTACCATGCCGGGCTAATTTTTGTGTTTTTAGTACAGACGGAAGTTTGGCCACATTGGCCAGGCTGGTCTTGAACTCTTGACCTCAGATGATCCGCCCACCTTGGCCTCCCAAAGTGCTGGGATTATACACATGAGCCACGGTGACTAGCATTATATATTTATTATTATGATTATTTGAGACAGGGTCTTGCTCTGTTGCCCAGATAAGAGTGCAGTGGTGCAATCACAGTTCATCGCAACCTTGAACTCCTGGGCTCCAGCTATCCTCCCACTTCAGCCCCCAGAGTAGCTGGGACTACAGGCAGCACCACCACACCTGGCAATTTTTAAGTTTTTTGGAGTGATAGGGGGTCTCACTGTGTTGCACAGGCTGGTCATCTTGAACTCCTGGCCTCAAGCTATCGATCCTCCTGCCTTGGCCCCTTGAGTGCTGGGATTACAGGCATGAGCCACCGCACTAGGCCTGGCCTTTAAATATAAATCCTTGTAAATATACATTGTGCTTCCCCAGCTACGTTTTTTGCCTTTTCAGGGGTACAGACTTGGTTCTTACCTCTTTACATGTCCTTTCCCAGCGCACAACAGTACTCAGTAAATAATGATGGCATTACATTTTTGTATCCACTGCTATCAATGA